>NW_020867703.1:0-44522 GCF_003369695.1 Bos indicus x Bos taurus
AGTGATCACGTGACTGAGAGGCGCTGATCACGTGACTGAGGGGCGCTGATCACGTGACTGAGAGGCGCTGATCACGTGGCTATCATGCACTGATCACGTGCTTCAGGAGGCAATAATCAAAGAGCTGAGCAGGCACTAATCACTTGGCTAAGAGGGCACTAATCACGGAGAGGAGCAGGAAATCGTCAAGGAGCTGAGCAAACTGTAATGAAGTGGTTAAGCAGACTCTAAACACGGTGACGCAGCAGGCTCTACACCCGTGACTGAGCAGACACAATTTGGGCAGCTCAGCAGACACCAATGGTGCAGCTCAGCAGACACAAATGGTGCAGCTCAGCAGACACCAATCATGCAGCTCAGCAGGCATACTCATGGAGCTGAGCAGGCAGGAATCAAACAGCTCAGCAGGCAAAGATCAAGGAGCTGAGCAGGCACGAATCTCGCAGCTCAGCTGGCAAAAATCAAGGAGCTGAGCAGACTGCCATTAAGTGGCTAAGCAGACTCTAAACACGTGACTCAGCAGGCTTGACACCCGTGACTGAGCAGACACGAATCTTGCAGCCCAGCAGACAATACTCCTGGAGCTGAGCAGGCAGGAATCACGCAGCTCAGCAGACAGTAATCAAGGAGCTGAGCAGGCACGAATCCCGCAGCTCAGCAGGCAATAATCCTGGAGCTGAGAGCAAGCAGGAATCACGCAGCTCAGCAGGCAATAATCAAGAAGCAGAGCAGGCAGGAATCAGGCAGTCAGCCCAATATCAAGAGCTAGCAGTCAGGAATTGCGCGCAGCTCAGCAGGCAATAAATCATGGAGCTGAGCTGGCAGGAATCACGCAACTCAGCAGGCAATACTCACGGACCTGAGCAGGCAGGAATCGACACCAGCTTAGCAGGCAATAATAATTGGAGCTGAAGGCTGTAATGAACTGGATAAGCAGACTCTAATCACGTGATTCAGCCGGCTCCTCTCTGGGGACTGAGCAGGCACTTATTATGCAGCTCAAGCAAGCAAAAATCATGGAGCTGAGCAAGCAGGAATCACGCAGCTCAGCAGGCAATAATCATGGAGCTGAGCAAACAGGAATCACGCAGCTCAGCATGCAATAATCAAGAAGCTGAGCAGGCAGGAATCACGCAGCTCAGCAGGCAATAAATATGCTGAGCAAGCAGGAATCACGCAGCTCAGCAGGCACATAATCAAGAGGCTGAGCAGGCAGGAATCACGCAGCTTAGCAGGCAATAATCATGGAGCTGAGCAGACTGTAATGAAGTGGCTAAGCGCTTAAGCAGACTCTAATCACGTCACTCAGCCGGCTCCTACCGGTCTTGAGCAGGCACTAATCACGCAGCTGAGCAGGGACTAATCACACAGCTGATCAGGCACGAGTCACGCAGCTGAGCAGAATAAGCATGCAGCTGAGCAAGCGCTAATCCCTTGATTCAGCAGGACCCTGATCACGTGACTGAGCAGGCCCTGATACGTGGCTGACATGCACTGATCACGTGACTGAGCATGCACTGATCACGTGACTGAGAGGCACTGATCACGTGACTGAGAGGCACTGACACGTGACTGAGCATGCACTGATCACGTGACTGGGAGGCGCTGATCACGTGACTGAGGAGCGCTGATCACGTGACTGAGGGGCGCTGATCACGTGACTGAGAGGCGCTGATCACGTGGCTATCATGCACTGATCACGTGCTTCAGGAGGCAATAATCAAAGAGCTGAGCAGGCACTAATCACTTGGCTAAGAGGGCACTAATCACGGAGAGGAGCAGGAAATCGTCAAGGAGCTGAGCAAACTGTAATGAAGTGGTTAAGCAGACTCTAAACACGTGACGCAGCAGGCTCTACACCGTGACTGAGCAGACACAATTTGGGCAGCTCAGCAGACACCAATGGTGCAGCTCAGCAGACACAAATGGTGCAGCTCAGCAGACACCAATCATGCAGCTCAGCAGGCAATACTCATGGAGCTGAGCAGGCAGGAATCACACAGCTCAGCAGGCAAAGATCAAGGAGCTGAGCAGGCACGAATCTCGCAGCTCAGCTGGCAAAAATCAAGGAGCTGAGCAGACTGCCATTAAGTGGCTAAGCAGACTCTAAACACGTGACTCAGCAGGCTTGACCCCCGTGACTGAGCAGACACGAATCTTGCAGCCCACAGACAATACTCCTGGAGCTGAGCAGGCAGGAATCACGCAGCTCAGCAGACAGTAATCAAGGAGCTGAGCAGGCACGAATCACGCAGCTCAGCAGGCAATAATCCTGGAGCTGAGCAAGCAGGAATCACGCAGCTCAGCAGGCAATAATCAAGAAGCAGAGCAGGCAGGAATCAGGCAGCTCAGCAGCCAATAATCAAGAAGCTAGCAGTCAGGAATCGCGGCAGCTCAGCAGGCAATAATCATGGAGCTGAAGCTGGCAGGAATCACGCAACTCAGCAGGCAATACTCACGGGACCTGAGCAGGCAGGAATCACGCAACTTAGCAAAGGCAATAATAATTGGAGCTGAAGGCTGTAATGAACTGGATAAGCAGACTCTAATCACGTGATTCAGTCCGGGCTCCTCTCTGGGGACTGAGCAGGCACTTAATTATGCAGCTCAGCAAGCAAAAATCATGGGCTGAGCAAGCAGGAATCACGCAGCTCAGCAGGCAATAATCAATGACAGGAGCTGATCGCAAAGGAATCACGCAGCTCAGCATGCGCAATAATCAAGAAGCTGAGCAGGCAGGAATCACGCAGCTCAGCAGGCAATAATATGGAGCTGAGCAAGCAGGAATCACGCAGCTCAGCAGGCAATAATCAAGAAGCTGAGCAGGGCAGAATACATGACAGCGGCTTAGCAGGGCAATAATCATGGAGCTGAGCAGACGTCATGAGCAGTGGCTAAGCAGACTCTAATCACGTCACTCAGCCGCTCCTAACGGTCCGGTCTTGAGCAGGCACTAATCACGCAGCTGAGCAGGGACTAATCACACAGCTGATCAGGCACGAGTCACGCAGCTGAGCAGGGATTAAGCATGCAGCTGAGCAAGCGCTAATCCCTTGATTCAGCAGACCTGATCACGTGACTGAGCAGGCCCTGATCACGTGGCTGAGCATGCACTGATCACGTGACTGAGCATGCACTGATCACGTGACTGAGAGGCACTGATCACGTGACTGAGAGGCACTGATCAGTGACTGGCATGCACTGATCACGTGACTGGGAGGCACTGATCACGTGACTGAGAGGCGCTGATCACGTGATGGGCAGCGCTGATCACGTGACTGCAGAGGGCGCTGATCCCGTGGCTATCATGCACTGATCACGTGCTTCAGGAGGCAATAATCAAAGAGCTGAGCAGGCACTAATCACTTGTGCTAAGAGGGCACTAAATCACGGAGAGGAGCAGGAAATCGTCAAGGAGCTGAGCAAACTGTAATGAAGTGGTTAAGCAGACTCTAAACACGTGACGCAGCAGGCTCTACACCCGTGACTGAGCAGACACAATTTGGGCAGCTCAGCAGACACCAATGGTGCAGCTCAGCAGACACAAATGGTGCAGCTCAGCAGACACCAATCATGCAGCTCAGCAGGCAATACTCATGGAGCTGAGCAGGCAGGAATCACAGCAGCTCAGCAGGCAAAGATCAAGGAGCTGAGCAGGCACGAATCTCGCAGCTCAGCTGGCAAAAATCAAGGGAGCTGAGCAGACTGCCATTAAGTGGCTAAGCAGACTCTAAACACGTGAGCTCAGCAGGCTTGACACCCGTGACTGAGCAGACACGAATCTTGCAGCCCAGCAGACAATACTCCTGGAGCTGAGCAGGCAGGAATCACGCAGCTCAGCAGACAGTAATCAAGGAGCTGAGCAGGCACGAATCACGCAGCTCAGCAGGCAATAATCCTGGAGCTGAGCAAGCAGGAATCACGCAGCTCAGCAGGCAATAATCAAGAAGCAGAGCAGGCAGGAATCAGGCAGCTCAGCAGCCAATAATCAAGAAGCTAGCAGTCAGGAATCGCGCAGCTCAGCAGGCAATAATCATGGAGCTGAGCTGGCAGGAATCAACGCAACTCAGCAGGCAATACTCACGGACCTGAGCAGGCAGGAATCACGCAACTTAGCAGGCAATAATAATTGGAGCTGAAGGCTGTAATGAACTGGATAAGCAGACTCTATCACGTGATTCAGCCGGCCTCCTCTCTGGGGACTGAGCAGGCACTTATTATGCAGCAGCAAGCAAAATCATGGAGCTGAGCAAGCAGGAATCACGCAGCTCAGCAATGCAATAATCAAGGAGCTGAAGCAAGCGCAGGAACACGCAGCTCAGCAGGCAATAAAAATGGAGCTGAGCAAGCAGGAATCACGCAGCTCAGCAGGCAATAATAAGAGCTGAGCAGGCAGGAATCACGCAGCTTAGCAGGCAATAATCATGGAGCTGAGCAGACTGTCATGAAGTGGCTAAGCAGACTCTAATCACGTCACTCAGCGGCTCCTAACCGGTCTTGAGCAGGCACTAATCACGCAGCTGAGCAGGGACTAATCACACAGCTGATCAGGCACGAGTCACGCAGCTGAGCAGGGATTAAGCATGCAGCTGAGCAAGCGCTAATCCTTGATTCAGCAGACCCTGATCACGTGACTGAGCAGGCCCTGATCACGTGCTGAGCATGCACTGATCACGTGACTGAGCATGCACTGATCACGTGACTGAGAGGCACTGATCAACGTGACTGAGAGGCACTGATCACGTGACTGAGCATGCACTGATCACGTGACTGAGAGGCACTGATCACGTGACTGAGAGGCGCTGATCACGTGACTGAGGGGCGCTGATCACGTGACTGAGAGGCGCTGATCACGTGGCTATCATGCACTGATCACGTGCTTCAGGAGGCAATAATCAAAGAGCTGAGCAGGCACTAATCACTTGGCTAAGAGGGCACTAATCACGGAGAGGAGCAGGAAATCGTCAAGGAGCTGAGCAAACTGTAATGAAGTGGTTTAAGCAGACTCTAAACACGTGACGCAGCAGGCTCTACACCCGTGACTGAGCAGACACAATTGGGCAGCTCAGCAGACACCAATGGTGCAGCTCAGCAGACACAAATGGTGCAGCTCAGCAGACACCAATCATGCAGCTCAGCAGGCAATACTCATGGAGCTGAGCAGGCAGGAATCACACAGCTCAGCAGGCAAAGATCAAGGAGCTGAGCAGGCACGAATCTCGCAGCTCAGCTGGCAAAAATCAAGGAGCTGAGCAGACTGCCATTAAGTGGCTAAGCAGACTCTAAACACGTGACTCAGCAGGCTTGACACCCGTGACTGAGCAGACACGAATCTTGCAGCCCAGCAGACAATACTCCTGGAGCTGAGCAGGCAGGAATCACGCAGCTCAGCAGACAGTAATCAAGGAGCTGAGCAGGCACGAATCACGCAGCTCAGCAGGCAATAATCCTGGAGCTGAGCAAGCAGGAATCACGCAGCTCAGCAGGCAATAATCAAGAAGCAGAGCAGGCAGGAATCAGGCAGCTCAGCAGCCAATAATCAAGAAGCTAGCAGTCAGGAATCGCGCAGCTCAGCAGGCAATAATCATGGAGCTGAGCTGGCAGGAATCACGCAACTCAGCAGGCAATACTCACGGACCTGAGCAGGCAGGAATCACGCAACTTAGCAGGCAATAATAATTGGAGCTGAAGGCTGTAATGAACTGGATAAGCAGACTCTAATCACGTGATTCAGCCGGCTCCTCTCTGGGGACTGAGCAGGCACTTATTATGCAGCTCAGCAAGCAAAAATCATGGAGCTGAGCAAGCAGGAATCACGCAGCTCAGCAGGCAATAATCATGGAGCTGAGCAAACAGGAATCACGCAGCTCAGCATGCAATAATCAAGAAGCTGAGCAGGCAGGAATCACGCAGCTCAGCAGGCAATAAATATGGAGCTGAGCAAGCAGGAATCACGCAGCTCAGCAGGCAATAATCAAGAAGCTGAGCAGGCAGGAATCACGCAGCTTAGCAGGCAATAATCATGGAGCTGAGCAGACTGTAATGAAGTGGCTAAGCAGACTCTAATCACGTCACTCAGCCGGCTCCTAACCCGGTCTTGAGCAGGCACTAATCACGCAGCTGAGCAGGGACTAATCACACAGCTGATCAGGCACGAGTCACGCAGCTGAGCAGGGATTAAGCATGCAGCTGAGCAAGCGCTAATCCCTTGATTCAGCAGACCCTGATCACGTGACTGAGCAGGCCCTGATCACGTGGCTGAGCATGCACTGATCACGTGACTGAGCATGCACTGATCACGTGACTGAGAGGCACTGATCACGTGACTGAGAGGCACTGATCACGTGACTGAGCATGCACTGATCACGTGACTGAGAGGCACTGATCACGTGACTGAGAGGCGCTGATCACGTGACTGAGGGGCGCTGATCACGTGACTGAGAGGCGCTGATCACGTGGCTATCATGCACTGATCACGTGCTTCAGGAGGCAATAATCAAAGAGCTGAGCAGGCACTAATCACTTGGCTAAGAGGGCACTAATCACGGAGAGGAGCAGGAAATCGTCAAGGAGCTGAGCAAACTGTAATGAAGTGGTTAAGCAGACTCTAAACACGTGACGCAGCAGGCTCTACACCCGTGACTGAGCAGACACAATTTGGGCAGCTCAGCAGACACCAATGGTGCAGCTCAGCAGACACCAATGGTGCAGCTCAGCAGACACCAATCATGCAGCTCAGCAGGCAATACTCATGGAGCTGAGCAGGCAGGAATCACACAGCTCAGCAGGCAAAGATCAAGGAGCTGAGCAGGCACGAATCTCGCAGCTCAGCTGGCAAAAATCAAGGAGCTGAGCAGACTGCCATTAAGTGGCTAAGCAGACTCTAAACACGTGACTCAGCAGGCTTGACACCCGTGACTGAGCAGACACGAATCTTGCAGCCCAGCAGACAATACTCCTGGAGCTGAGCAGGCAGGAATCACGCAGCTCAGCAGACAGTAATCAAGGAGCTGAGCAGGCACGAATCACGCAGCTCAGCAGGCAATAATCCTGGAGCTGAGCAAGCAGGAATCACGCAGCTCAGCAGGCAATAATCAAGAAGCAGAGCAGGCAGGAATCAGGCAGCTCAGCAGCCAATAATCAAGAAGCTAGCAGTCAGGAATCGCGCAGCTCAGCAGGCAATAATCATGGAGCTGAGCTGGCAGGAATCACGCAACTCAGCAGGCAATACTCACGGACCTGAGCAGGCAGGAATCACGCAACTTAGCAGGCAATAATAATTGGAGCTGAAGGCTGTAATGAACTGGATAAGCAGACTCTAATCACGTGATTCAGCCGGCTCCTCTCTGGGGACTGAGCAGGCACTTATTATGCAGCTCAGCAAGCAAAAATCATGGAGCTGAGCAAGCAGGAATCACGCAGCTCAGCAGGCAATAATCATGGAGCTGAGCAAACAGGAATCACGCAGCTCAGCATGCAATAATCAAGAAGCTGAGCAGGCAGGAATCACGCAGCTCAGCAGGCAATAAATATGGAGCTGAGCAAGCAGGAATCACGCAGCTCAGCAGGCAATAATCAAGAAGCTGAGCAGGCAGGAATCACGCAGCTTAGCAGGCAATAATCATGGAGCTGAGCAGACTGTAATGAAGTGGCTAAGCAGACTCTAATCACGTCACTCAGCCGGCTCCTAACCCGGTCTTGAGCAGGCACTAATCACGCAGCTGAGCAGGGACTAATCACACAGCTGATCAGGCACGAGTCACGCAGCTGAGCAGGGATTAAGCATGCAGCTGAGCAAGCGCTAATCCCTTGATTCAGCAGACCCTGATCACGTGACTGAGCAGGCCCTGATCACGTGGCTGAGCATGCACTGATCACGTGACTGAGCATGCACTGATCACGTGACTGAGAGGCACTGATCACGTGACTGAGAGGCACTGATCACGTGACTGAGCATGCACTGATCACGTGACTGAGAGGCACTGATCACGTGACTGAGAGGCGCTGATCACGTGACTGAGGGGCGCTGATCACGTGACTGAGAGGCGCTGATCACGTGGCTATCATGCACTGATCACGTGCTTCAGGAGGCAATAATCAAAGAGCTGAGCAGGCACTAATCACTTGGCTAAGAGGGCACTAATCACGGAGAGGAGCAGGAAATCGTCAAGGAGCTGAGCAAACTGTAATGAAGTGGTTAAGCAGACTCTAAACACGTGACGCAGCAGGCTCTACACCCGTGACTGAGCAGACACAATTTGGGCAGCTCAGCAGACACCAATGGTGCAGCTCAGCAGACACAAATGGTGCAGCTCAGCAGACACCAATCATGCAGCTCAGCAGGCAATACTCATGGAGCTGAGCAGGCAGGAATCACACAGCTCAGCAGGCAAAGATCAAGGAGCTGAGCAGGCACGAATCTCGCAGCTCAGCTGGCAAAAATCAAGGAGCTGAGCAGACTGCCATTAAGTGGCTAAGCAGACTCTAAACACGTGACTCAGCAGGCTTGACACCCGTGACTGAGCAGACACGAATCTTGCAGCCCAGCAGACAATACTCCTGGAGCTGAGCAGGCAGGAATCACGCAGCTCAGCAGACAGTAATCAAGGAGCTGAGCAGGCACGAATCACGCAGCTCAGCAGGCAATAATCCTGGAGCTGAGCAAGCAGGAATCACGCAGCTCAGCAGGCAATAATCAAGAAGCAGAGCAGGCAGGAATCAGGCAGCTCAGCAGCCAATAATCAAGAAGCTAGCAGTCAGGAATCGCGCAGCTCAGCAGGCAATAATCATGGAGCTGAGCTGGCAGGAATCACGCAACTCAGCAGGCAATACTCACGGACCTGAGCAGGCAGGAATCACGCAACTTAGCAGGCAATAATAATTGGAGCTGAAGGCTGTAATGAACTGGATAAGCAGACTCTAATCACGTGATTCAGCCGGCTCCTCTCTGGGGACTGAGCAGGCACTTATTATGCAGCTCAGCAAGCAAAAATCATGGAGCTGAGCAAGCAGGAATCACGCAGCTCAGCAGGCAATAATCATGGAGCTGAGCAAACAGGAATCACGCAGCTCAGCATGCAATAATCAAGAAGCTGAGCAGGCAGGAATCACGCAGCTCAGCAGGCAATAAATATGGAGCTGAGCAAGCAGGAATCACGCAGCTCAGCAGGCAATAATCAAGAAGCTGAGCAGGCAGGAATCACGCAGCTTAGCAGGCAATAATCATGGAGCTGAGCAGACTGTAATGAAGTGGCTAAGCAGACTCTAATCACGTCACTCAGCCGGCTCCTAACCCGGTCTTGAGCAGGCACTAATCACGCAGCTGAGCAGGGACTAATCACACAGCTGATCAGGCACGAGTCACGCAGCTGAGCAGGGATTAAGCATGCAGCTGAGCAAGCGCTAATCCCTTGATTCAGCAGACCCTGATCACGTGACTGAGCAGGCCCTGATCACGTGGCTGAGCATGCACTGATCACGTGACTGAGCATGCACTGATCACGTGACTGAGAGGCACTGATCACGTGACTGAGAGGCACTGATCACGTGACTGAGCATGCACTGATCACGTGACTGAGAGGCACTGATCACGTGACTGAGAGGCGCTGATCACGTGACTGAGGGGCGCTGATCACGTGACTGAGAGGCGCTGATCACGTGGCTATCATGCACTGATCACGTGCTTCAGGAGGCAATAATCAAAGAGCTGAGCAGGCACTAATCACTTGGCTAAGAGGGCACTAATCACGGAGAGGAGCAGGAAATCGTCAAGGAGCTGAGCAAACTGTAATGAAGTGGTTAAGCAGACTCTAAACACGTGACGCAGCAGGCTCTACACCCGTGACTGAGCAGACACAATTTGGGCAGCTCAGCAGACACCAATGGTGCAGCTCAGCAGACACAAATGGTGCAGCTCAGCAGACACCAATCATGCAGCTCAGCAGGCAATACTCATGGAGCTGAGCAGGCAGGAATCACACAGCTCAGCAGGCAAAGATCAAGGAGCTGAGCAGGCACGAATCTCGCAGCTCAGCTGGCAAAAATCAAGGAGCTGAGCAGACTGCCATTAAGTGGCTAAGCAGACTCTAAACACGTGACTCAGCAGGCTTGACACCCGTGACTGAGCAGACACGAATCTTGCAGCCCAGCAGACAATACTCCTGGAGCTGAGCAGGCAGGAATCACGCAGCTCAGCAGACAGTAATCAAGGAGCTGAGCAGGCACGAATCACGCAGCTCAGCAGGCAATAATCCTGGAGCTGAGCAAGCAGGAATCACGCAGCTCAGCAGGCAATAATCAAGAAGCAGAGCAGGCAGGAATCAGGCAGCTCAGCAGCCAATAATCAAGAAGCTAGCAGTCAGGAATCGCGCAGCTCAGCAGGCAATAATCATGGAGCTGAGCTGGCAGGAATCACGCAACTCAGCAGGCAATACTCACGGACCTGAGCAGGCAGGAATCACGCAACTTAGCAGGCAATAATAATTGGAGCTGAAGGCTGTAATGAACTGGATAAGCAGACTCTAATCACGTGATTCAGCCGGCTCCTCTCTGGGGACTGAGCAGGCACTTATTATGCAGCTCAGCAAGCAAAAATCATGGAGCTGAGCAAGCAGGAATCACGCAGCTCAGCAGGCAATAATCATGGAGCTGAGCAAACAGGAATCACGCAGCTCAGCATGCAATAATCAAGAAGCTGAGCAGGCAGGAATCACGCAGCTCAGCAGGCAATAAATATGGAGCTGAGCAAGCAGGAATCACGCAGCTCAGCAGGCAATAATCAAGAAGCTGAGCAGGCAGGAATCACGCAGCTTAGCAGGCAATAATCATGGAGCTGAGCAGACTGTAATGAAGTGGCTAAGCAGACTCTAATCACGTCACTCAGCCGGCTCCTAACCCGGTCTTGAGCAGGCACTAATCACGCAGCTGAGCAGGGACTAATCACACAGCTGATCAGGCACGAGTCACGCAGCTGAGCAGGGATTAAGCATGCAGCTGAGCAAGCGCTAATCCCTTGATTCAGCAGACCCTGATCACGTGACTGAGCAGGCCCTGATCACGTGGCTGAGCATGCACTGATCACGTGACTGAGCATGCACTGATCACGTGACTGAGAGGCACTGATCACGTGACTGAGAGGCACTGATCACGTGACTGAGCATGCACTGATCACGTGACTGAGAGGCACTGATCACGTGACTGAGAGGCGCTGATCACGTGACTGAGGGGCGCTGATCACGTGACTGAGAGGCGCTGATCACGTGGCTATCATGCACTGATCACGTGCTTCAGGAGGCAATAATCAAAGAGCTGAGCAGGCACTAATCACTTGGCTAAGAGGGCACTAATCACGGAGAGGAGCAGGAAATCGTCAAGGAGCTGAGCAAACTGTAATGAAGTGGTTAAGCAGACTCTAAACACGTGACGCAGCAGGCTCTACACCCGTGACTGAGCAGACACAATTTGGGCAGCTCAGCAGACACCAATGGTGCAGCTCAGCAGACACAAATGGTGCAGCTCAGCAGACACCAATCATGCAGCTCAGCAGGCAATACTCATGGAGCTGAGCAGGCAGGAATCACACAGCTCAGCAGGCAAAGATCAAGGAGCTGAGCAGGCACGAATCTCGCAGCTCAGCTGGCAAAAATCAAGGAGCTGAGCAGACTGCCATTAAGTGGCTAAGCAGACTCTAAACACGTGACTCAGCAGGCTTGACACCCGTGACTGAGCAGACACGAATCTTGCAGCCCAGCAGACAATACTCCTGGAGCTGAGCAGGCAGGAATCACGCAGCTCAGCAGACAGTAATCAAGGAGCTGAGCAGGCACGAATCACGCAGCTCAGCAGGCAATAATCCTGGAGCTGAGCAAGCAGGAATCACGCAGCTCAGCAGGCAATAATCAAGAAGCAGAGCAGGCAGGAATCAGGCAGCTCAGCAGCCAATAATCAAGAAGCTAGCAGTCAGGAATCGCGCAGCTCAGCAGGCAATAATCATGGAGCTGAGCTGGCAGGAATCACGCAACTCAGCAGGCAATACTCACGGACCTGAGCAGGCAGGAATCACGCAACTTAGCAGGCAATAATAATTGGAGCTGAAGGCTGTAATGAACTGGATAAGCAGACTCTAATCACGTGATTCAGCCGGCTCCTCTCTGGGGACTGAGCAGGCACTTATTATGCAGCTCAGCAAGCAAAAATCATGGAGCTGAGCAAGCAGGAATCACGCAGCTCAGCAGGCAATAATCATGGAGCTGAGCAAACAGGAATCACGCAGCTCAGCATGCAATAATCAAGAAGCTGAGCAGGCAGGAATCACGCAGCTCAGCAGGCAATAAATATGGAGCTGAGCAAGCAGGAATCACGCAGCTCAGCAGGCAATAATCAAGAAGCTGAGCAGGCAGGAATCACGCAGCTTAGCAGGCAATAATCATGGAGCTGAGCAGACTGTAATGAAGTGGCTAAGCAGACTCTAATCACGTCACTCAGCCGGCTCCTAACCCGGTCTTGAGCAGGCACTAATCACGCAGCTGAGCAGGGACTAATCACACAGCTGATCAGGCACGAGTCACGCAGCTGAGCAGGGATTAAGCATGCAGCTGAGCAAGCGCTAATCCCTTGATTCAGCAGACCCTGATCACGTGACTGAGCAGGCCCTGATCACGTGGCTGAGCATGCACTGATCACGTGACTGAGCATGCACTGATCACGTGACTGAGAGGCACTGATCACGTGACTGAGAGGCACTGATCACGTGACTGAGCATGCACTGATCACGTGACTGAGAGGCACTGATCACGTGACTGAGAGGCGCTGATCACGTGACTGAGGGGCGCTGATCACGTGACTGAGAGGCGCTGATCACGTGGCTATCATGCACTGATCACGTGCTTCAGGAGGCAATAATCAAAGAGCTGAGCAGGCACTAATCACTTGGCTAAGAGGGCACTAATCACGGAGAGGAGCAGGAAATCGTCAAGGAGCTGAGCAAACTGTAATGAAGTGGTTAAGCAGACTCTAAACACGTGACGCAGCAGGCTCTACACCCGTGACTGAGCAGACACAATTTGGGCAGCTCAGCAGACACCAATGGTGCAGCTCAGCAGACACAAATGGTGCAGCTCAGCAGACACCAATCATGCAGCTCAGCAGGCAATACTCATGGAGCTGAGCAGGCAGGAATCACACAGCTCAGCAGGCAAAGATCAAGGAGCTGAGCAGGCACGAATCTCGCAGCTCAGCTGGCAAAAATCAAGGAGCTGAGCAGACTGCCATTAAGTGGCTAAGCAGACTCTAAACACGTGACTCAGCAGGCTTGACACCCGTGACTGAGCAGACACGAATCTTGCAGCCCAGCAGACAATACTCCTGGAGCTGAGCAGGCAGGAATCACGCAGCTCAGCAGACAGTAATCAAGGAGCTGAGCAGGCACGAATCACGCAGCTCAGCAGGCAATAATCCTGGAGCTGAGCAAGCAGGAATCACGCAGCTCAGCAGGCAATAATCAAGAAGCAGAGCAGGCAGGAATCAGGCAGCTCAGCAGCCAATAATCAAGAAGCTAGCAGTCAGGAATCGCGCAGCTCAGCAGGCAATAATCATGGAGCTGAGCTGGCAGGAATCACGCAACTCAGCAGGCAATACTCACGGACCTGAGCAGGCAGGAATCACGCAACTTAGCAGGCAATAATAATTGGAGCTGAAGGCTGTAATGAACTGGATAAGCAGACTCTAATCACGTGATTCAGCCGGCTCCTCTCTGGGGACTGAGCAGGCACTTATTATGCAGCTCAGCAAGCAAAAATCATGGAGCTGAGCAAGCAGGAATCACGCAGCTCAGCAGGCAATAATCATGGAGCTGAGCAAACAGGAATCACGCAGCTCAGCATGCAATAATCAAGAAGCTGAGCAGGCAGGAATCACGCAGCTCAGCAGGCAATAAATATGGAGCTGAGCAAGCAGGAATCACGCAGCTCAGCAGGCAATAATCAAGAAGCTGAGCAGGCAGGAATCACGCAGCTTAGCAGGCAATAATCATGGAGCTGAGCAGACTGTAATGAAGTGGCTAAGCAGACTCTAATCACGTCACTCAGCCGGCTCCTAACCCGGTCTTGAGCAGGCACTAATCACGCAGCTGAGCAGGGACTAATCACACAGCTGATCAGGCACGAGTCACGCAGCTGAGCAGGGATTAAGCATGCAGCTGAGCAAGCGCTAATCCCTTGATTCAGCAGACCCTGATCACGTGACTGAGCAGGCCCTGATCACGTGGCTGAGCATGCACTGATCACGTGACTGAGCATGCACTGATCACGTGACTGAGAGGCACTGATCACGTGACTGAGAGGCACTGATCACGTGACTGAGCATGCACTGATCACGTGACTGAGAGGCACTGATCACGTGACTGAGAGGCGCTGATCACGTGACTGAGGGGCGCTGATCACGTGACTGAGAGGCGCTGATCACGTGGCTATCATGCACTGATCACGTGCTTCAGGAGGCAATAATCAAAGAGCTGAGCAGGCACTAATCACTTGGCTAAGAGGGCACTAATCACGGAGAGGAGCAGGAAATCGTCAAGGAGCTGAGCAAACTGTAATGAAGTGGTTAAGCAGACTCTAAACACGGGACGCAGCAGGCTCTACACCCGTGACTGAGCAGACACAATTTGGGCAGCTCAGCAGACACCAATGGTGCAGCTCAGCAGACACAAATGGTGCAGCTCAGCAGACACCAATCATGCAGCTCAGCAGGCAATACTCATGGAGCTGAGCAGGCAGGAATCACACAGCTCAGCAGGCAAAGATCAAGGAGCTGAGCAGGCACGAATCTCGCAGCTCAGCTGGCAAAAATCAAGGAGCTGAGCAGACTGCCATTAAGTGGCTAAGCAGACTCTAAACACGTGACTCAGCAGGCTTGACACCCGTGACTGAGCAGACACGAATCTTGCAGCCCAGCAGACAATACTCCTGGAGCTGAGCAGGCAGGAATCACGCAGCTCAGCAGACAGTAATCAAGGAGCTGAGCAGGCACGAATCACGCAGCTCAGCAGGCAATAATCCTGGAGCTGAGCAAGCAGGAATCACGCAGCTCAGCAGGCAATAATCAAGAAGCAGAGCAGGCAGGAATCAGGCAGCTCAGCAGCCAATAATCAAGAAGCTAGCAGTCAGGAATCGCGCAGCTCAGCAGGCAATAATCATGGAGCTGAGCTGGCAGGAATCACGCAACTCAGCAGGCAATACTCACGGACCTGAGCAGGCAGGAATCACGCAACTTAGCAGGCAATAATAATTGGAGCTGAAGGCTGTAATGAACTGGATAAGCAGACTCTAATCACGTGATTCAGCCGGCTCCTCTCTGGGGACTGAGCAGGCACTTATTATGCAGCTCAGCAAGCAAAAATCATGGAGCTGAGCAAGCAGGAATCACGCAGCTCAGCAGGCAATAATCATGGAGCTGAGCAAACAGGAATCACGCAGCTCAGCATGCAATAATCAAGAAGCTGAGCAGGCAGGAATCACGCAGCTCAGCAGGCAATAAATATGGAGCTGAGCAAGCAGGAATCACGCAGCTCAGCAGGCAATAATCAAGAAGCTGAGCAGGCAGGAATCACGCAGCTTAGCAGGCAATAATCATGGAGCTGAGCAGACTGTAATGAAGTGGCTAAGCAGACTCTAATCACGTCACTCAGCCGGCTCCTAACCCGGTCTTGAGCAGGCACTAATCACGCAGCTGAGCAGGGACTAATCACACAGCTGATCAGGCACGAGTCACGCAGCTGAGCAGGGATTAAGCATGCAGCTGAGCAAGCGCTAATCCCTTGATTCAGCAGACCCTGATCACGTGACTGAGCAGGCCCTGATCACGTGGCTGAGCATGCACTGATCACGTGACTGAGCATGCACTGATCACGTGACTGAGAGGCACTGATCACGTGACTGAGAGGCACTGATCACGTGACTGAGCATGCACTGATCACGTGACTGAGAGGCACTGATCACGTGACTGAGAGGCGCTGATCACGTGACTGAGGGGCGCTGATCACGTGACTGAGAGGCGCTGATCACGTGGCTATCATGCACTGATCACGTGCTTCAGGAGGCAATAATCAAAGAGCTGAGCAGGCACTAATCACTTGGCTAAGAGGGCACTAATCACGGAGAGGAGCAGGAAATCGTCAAGGAGCTGAGCAAACTGTAATGAAGTGGTTAAGCAGACTCTAAACACGGGACGCAGCAGGCTCTACACCCGTGACTGAGCAGACACAATTTGGGCAGCTCAGCAGACACCAATGGTGCAGCTCAGCAGACACAAATGGTGCAGCTCAGCAGACACCAATCATGCAGCTCAGCAGGCAATACTCATGGAGCTGAGCAGGCAGGAATCACACAGCTCAGCAGGCAAAGATCAAGGAGCTGAGCAGGCACGAATCTCGCAGCTCAGCTGGCAAAAATCAAGGAGCTGAGCAGACTGCCATTAAGTGGCTAAGCAGACTCTAAACACGTGACTCAGCAGGCTTGACACCCGTGACTGAGCAGACACGAATCTTGCAGCCCAGCAGACAATACTCCTGGAGCTGAGCAGGCAGGAATCACGCAGCTCAGCAGACAGTAATCAAGGAGCTGAGCAGGCACGAATCACGCAGCTCAGCAGGCAATAATCCTGGAGCTGAGCAAGCAGGAATCACGCAGCTCAGCAGGCAATAATCAAGAAGCAGAGCAGGCAGGAATCAGGCAGCTCAGCAGCCAATAATCAAGAAGCTAGCAGTCAGGAATCGCGCAGCTCAGCAGGCAATAATCATGGAGCTGAGCTGGCAGGAATCACGCAACTCAGCAGGCAATACTCACGGACCTGAGCAGGCAGGAATCACGCAACTTAGCAGGCAATAATAATTGGAGCTGAAGGCTGTAATGAACTGGATAAGCAGACTCTAATCACGTGATTCAGCCGGCTCCTCTCTGGGGACTGAGCAGGCACTTATTATGCAGCTCAGCAAGCAAAAATCATGGAGCTGAGCAAGCAGGAATCACGCAGCTCAGCAGGCAATAATCATGGAGCTGAGCAAACAGGAATCACGCAGCTCAGCATGCAATAATCAAGAAGCTGAGCAGGCAGGAATCACGCAGCTCAGCAGGCAATAAATATGGAGCTGAGCAAGCAGGAATCACGCAGCTCAGCAGGCAATAATCAAGAAGCTGAGCAGGCAGGAATCACGCAGCTTAGCAGGCAATAATCATGGAGCTGAGCAGACTGTAATGAAGTGGCTAAGCAGACTCTAATCACGTCACTCAGCCGGCTCCTAACCCGGTCTTGAGCAGGCACTAATCACGCAGCTGAGCAGGGACTAATCACACAGCTGATCAGGCACGAGTCACGCAGCTGAGCAGGGATTAAGCATGCAGCTGAGCAAGCGCTAATCCCTTGATTCAGCAGACCCTGATCACGTGACTGAGCAGGCCCTGATCACGTGGCTGAGCATGCACTGATCACGTGACTGAGCATGCACTGATCACGTGACTGAGAGGCACTGATCACGTGACTGAGAGGCACTGATCACGTGACTGAGCATGCACTGATCACGTGACTGAGAGGCACTGATCACGTGACTGAGAGGCGCTGATCACGTGACTGAGGGGCGCTGATCACGTGACTGAGAGGCGCTGATCACGTGGCTATCATGCACTGATCACGTGCTTCAGGAGGCAATAATCAAAGAGCTGAGCAGGCACTAATCACTTGGCTAAGAGGGCACTAATCACGGAGAGGAGCAGGAAATCGTCAAGGAGCTGAGCAAACTGTAATGAAGTGGTTAAGCAGACTCTAAACACGGGACGCAGCAGGCTCTACACCCGTGACTGAGCAGACACAATTTGGGCAGCTCAGCAGACACCAATGGTGCAGCTCAGCAGACACAAATGGTGCAGCTCAGCAGACACCAATCATGCAGCTCAGCAGGCAATACTCATGGAGCTGAGCAGGCAGGAATCACACAGCTCAGCAGGCAAAGATCAAGGAGCTGAGCAGGCACGAATCTCGCAGCTCAGCTGGCAAAAATCAAGGAGCTGAGCAGACTGCCATTAAGTGGCTAAGCAGACTCTAAACACGTGACTCAGCAGGCTTGACACCCGTGACTGAGCAGACACGAATCTTGCAGCCCAGCAGACAATACTCCTGGAGCTGAGCAGGCAGGAATCACGCAGCTCAGCAGACAGTAATCAAGGAGCTGAGCAGGCACGAATCACGCAGCTCAGCAGGCAATAATCCTGGAGCTGAGCAAGCAGGAATCACGCAGCTCAGCAGGCAATAATCAAGAAGCAGAGCAGGCAGGAATCAGGCAGCTCAGCAGCCAATAATCAAGAAGCTAGCAGTCAGGAATCGCGCAGCTCAGCAGGCAATAATCATGGAGCTGAGCTGGCAGGAATCACGCAACTCAGCAGGCAATACTCACGGACCTGAGCAGGCAGGAATCACGCAACTTAGCAGGCAATAATAATTGGAGCTGAAGGCTGTAATGAACTGGATAAGCAGACTCTAATCACGTGATTCAGCCGGCTCCTCTCTGGGGACTGAGCAGGCACTTATTATGCAGCTCAGCAAGCAAAAATCATGGAGCTGAGCAAGCAGGAATCACGCAGCTCAGCAGGCAATAATCATGGAGCTGAGCAAACAGGAATCACTGCAGCTCAGCATGCAATAATCAAGAAGCTGAGCAGGCAGGAATCACGCAGCTCAGCAGGCAATAAATATGGAGCTGAGCAAGCAGGAATCACGCAGCTCAGCAGGCAATAATCAAGAAGCTGAGCAGGCAGGAATCACGCAGCTCAGCAGGCAATATCATGGAGCTGAGCAAACAGGAATCACGCAGCTCAGCATGCAATAATCAAGAAGCTGAGCAGGCAGGAATCACGCAGCTCAGCAGGCAATAAATATGGAGCTGAGCAAGCAGGAATCACGCAGCTCAGCAGGCAATAATCAAGAAGCTGAGCAGGCAGGAATCACGCAGCTTAGCAGGCAATAATCATGGAGCTGAGCAGACTGTAATGAAGTGGCTAAGCAGACTCTAATCACGTCACTCAGCCGGCTCCTAACCCGGTCTTGAGCAGGCACTAATCACGCAGCTGAGCAGGGACTAATCACACAGCTGATCAGGCACGAGTCACGCAGCTGAGCAGGGATTAAGCATGCAGCTGAGCAAGCGCTAATCCCTTGATTCAGCAGACCCTGATCACGTGACTGAGCAGGCCCTGATCACGTGGCTGAGCATGCACTGATCACGTGACTGAGCATGCACTGATCACGTGACTGAGAGGCACTGATCACGTGACTGAGAGGCACTGATCACGTGACTGAGCATGCACTGATCACGTGACTGAGAGGCACTGATCACGTGACTGAGAGGCGCTGATCACGTGACTGAGGGGCGCTGATCACGTGACTGAGAGGCGCTGATCACGTGGCTATCATGCACTGATCACGTGCTTCAGGAGGCAATAATCAAAGAGCTGAGCAGGCACTAATCACTTGGCTAAGAGGGCACTAATCACGGAGAGGAGCAGGAAATCGTCAAGGAGCTGAGCAAACTGTAATGAAGTGGTTAAGCAGACTCTAAACACGTGACGCAGCAGGCTCTACACCCGTGACTGAGCAGACACAATTTGGGCAGCTCAGCAGACACCAATGGTGCAGCTCAGCAGACACAAATGGTGCAGCTCAGCAGACACCAATCATGCAGCTCAGCAGGCAATACTCATGGAGCTGAGCAGGCAGGAATCACACAGCTCAGCAGGCAAAGATCAAGGAGCTGAGCAGGCACGAATCTCGCAGCTCAGCTGGCAAAAATCAAGGAGCTGAGCAGACTGCCATTAAGTGGCTAAGCAGACTCTAAACACGTGACTCAGCAGGCTTGACACCCGTGACTGAGCAGACACGAATCTTGCAGCCCAGCAGACAATACTCCTGGAGCTGAGCAGGCAGGAATCACGCAGCTCAGCAGACAGTAATCAAGGAGCTGAGCAGGCACGAATCACGCAGCTCAGCAGGCAATAATCCTGGAGCTGAGCAAGCAGGAATCACGCAGCTCAGCAGGCAATAATCAAGAAGCAGAGCAGGCAGGAATCAGGCAGCTCAGCAGCCAATAATCAAGAAGCTAGCAGTCAGGAATCGCGCAGCTCAGCAGGCAATAATCATGGAGCTGAGCTGGCAGGAATCACGCAACTCAGCAGGCAATACTCACGGACCTGAGCAGGCAGGAATCACGCAACTTAGCAGGCAATAATAATTGGAGCTGAAGGCTGTAATGAACTGGATAAGCAGACTCTAATCACGTGATTCAGCCGGCTCCTCTCTGGGGACTGAGCAGGCACTTATTATGCAGCTCAGCAAGCAAAAATCATGGAGCTGAGCAAGCAGGAATCACGCAGCTCAGCAGGCAATAATCATGGAGCTGAGCAAACAGGAATCACGCAGCTCAGCATGCAATAATCAAGAAGCTGAGCAGGCAGGAATCACGCAGCTCAGCAGGCAATAAATATGGAGCTGAGCAAGCAGGAATCACGCAGCTCAGCAGGCAATAATCAAGAAGCTGAGCAGGCAGGAATCACGCAGCTTAGCAGGCAATAATCATGGAGCTGAGCAGACTGTAATGAAGTGGCTAAGCAGACTCTAATCACGTCACTCAGCCGGCTCCTAACCCGGTCTTGAGCAGGCACTAATCACGCAGCTGAGCAGGGACTAATCACACAGCTGATCAGGCACGAGTCACGCAGCTGAGCAGGGATTAAGCATGCAGCTGAGCAAGCGCTAATCCCTTGATTCAGCAGACCCTGATCACGTGACTGAGCAGGCCCTGATCACGTGGCTGAGCATGCACTGATCACGTGACTGAGCATGCACTGATCACGTGACTGAGAGGCACTGATCACGTGACTGAGAGGCACTGATCACGTGACTGAGCATGCACTGATCACGTGACTGAGAGGCACTGATCACGTGACTGAGAGGCGCTGATCACGTGACTGAGGGGCGCTGATCACGTGACTGAGAGGCGCTGATCACGTGGCTATCATGCACTGATCACGTGCTTCAGGAGGCAATAATCAAAGAGCTGAGCAGGCACTAATCACTTGGCTAAGAGGGCACTAATCACGGAGAGGAGCAGGAAATCGTCAAGGAGCTGAGCAAACTGTAATGAAGTGGTTAAGCAGACTCTAAACACGTGACGCAGCAGGCTCTACACCCGTGACTGAGCAGACACAATTTGGGCAGCTCAGCAGACACCAATGGTGCAGCTCAGCAGACACAAATGGTGCAGCTCAGCAGACACCAATCATGCAGCTCAGCAGGCAATACTCATGGAGCTGAGCAGGCAGGAATCACACAGCTCAGCAGGCAAAGATCAAGGAGCTGAGCAGGCACGAATCTCGCAGCTCAGCTGGCAAAAATCAAGGAGCTGAGCAGACTGCCATTAAGTGGCTAAGCAGACTCTAAACACGTGACTCAGCAGGCTTGACACCCGTGACTGAGCAGACACGAATCTTGCAGCCCAGCAGACAATACTCCTGGAGCTGAGCAGGCAGGAATCACGCAGCTCAGCAGACAGTAATCAAGGAGCTGAGCAGGCACGAATCACGCAGCTCAGCAGGCAATAATCCTGGAGCTGAGCAAGCAGGAATCACGCAGCTCAGCAGGCAATAATCAAGAAGCAGAGCAGGCAGGAATCAGGCAGCTCAGCAGCCAATAATCAAGAAGCTAGCAGTCAGGAATCGCGCAGCTCAGCAGGCAATAATCATGGAGCTGAGCTGGCAGGAATCACGCAACTCAGCAGGCAATACTCACGGACCTGAGCAGGCAGGAATCACGCAACTTAGCAGGCAATAATAATTGGAGCTGAAGGCTGTAATGAACTGGATAAGCAGACTCTAATCACGTGATTCAGCCGGCTCCTCTCTGGGGACTGAGCAGGCACTTATTATGCAGCTCAGCAAGCAAAAATCATGGAGCTGAGCAAGCAGGAATCACGCAGCTCAGCAGGCAATAATCATGGAGCTGAGCAAACAGGAATCACGCAGCTCAGCATGCAATAATCAAGAAGCTGAGCAGGCAGGAATCACGCAGCTCAGCAGGCAATAAATATGGAGCTGAGCAAGCAGGAATCACGCAGCTCAGCAGGCAATAATCAAGAAGCTGAGCAGGCAGGAATCACGCAGCTTAGCAGGCAATAATCATGGAGCTGAGCAGACTGTAATGAAGTGGCTAAGCAGACTCTAATCACGTCACTCAGCCGGCTCCTAACCCGGTCTTGAGCAGGCACTAATCACGCAGCTGAGCAGGGACTAATCACACAGCTGATCAGGCACGAGTCACGCAGCTGAGCAGGGATTAAGCATGCAGCTGAGCAAGCGCTAATCCCTTGATTCAGCAGACCCTGATCACGTGACTGAGCAGGCCCTGATCACGTGGCTGAGCATGCACTGATCACGTGACTGAGCATGCACTGATCACGTGACTGAGAGGCACTGATCACGTGACTGAGAGGCACTGATCACGTGACTGAGCATGCACTGATCACGTGACTGAGAGGCACTGATCACGTGACTGAGAGGCGCTGATCACGTGACTGAGGGGCGCTGATCACGTGACTGAGAGGCGCTGATCACGTGGCTATCATGCACTGATCACGTGCTTCAGGAGGCAATAATCAAAGAGCTGAGCAGGCACTAATCACTTGGCTAAGAGGGCACTAATCACGGAGAGGAGCAGGAAATCGTCAAGGAGCTGAGCAAACTGTAATGAAGTGGTTAAGCAGACTCTAAACACGTGACGCAGCAGGCTCTACACCCGTGACTGAGCAGACACAATTTGGGCAGCTCAGCAGACACCAATGGTGCAGCTCAGCAGACACAAATGGTGCAGCTCAGCAGACACCAATCATGCAGCTCAGCAGGCAATACTCATGGAGCTGAGCAGGCAGGAATCACACAGCTCAGCAGGCAAAGATCAAGGAGCTGAGCAGGCACGAATCTCGCAGCTCAGCTGGCAAAAATCAAGGAGCTGAGCAGACTGCCATTAAGTGGCTAAGCAGACTCTAAACACGTGACTCAGCAGGCTTGACACCCGTGACTGAGCAGACACGAATCTTGCAGCCCAGCAGACAATACTCCTGGAGCTGAGCAGGCAGGAATCACGCAGCTCAGCAGACAGTAATCAAGGAGCTGAGCAGGCACGAATCACGCAGCTCAGCAGGCAATAATCCTGGAGCTGAGCAAGCAGGAATCACGCAGCTCAGCAGGCAATAATCAAGAAGCAGAGCAGGCAGGAATCAGGCAGCTCAGCAGCCAATAATCAAGAAGCTAGCAGTCAGGAATCGCGCAGCTCAGCAGGCAATAATCATGGAGCTGAGCTGGCAGGAATCACGCAACTCAGCAGGCAATACTCACGGACCTGAGCAGGCAGGAATCACGCAACTTAGCAGGCAATAATAATTGGAGCTGAAGGCTGTAATGAACTGGATAAGCAGACTCTAATCACGTGATTCAGCCGGCTCCTCTCTGGGGACTGAGCAGGCACTTATTATGCAGCTCAGCAAGCAAAAATCATGGAGCTGAGCAAGCAGGAATCACGCAGCTCAGCAGGCAATAATCATGGAGCTGAGCAAACAGGAATCACGCAGCTCAGCATGCAATAATCAAGAAGCTGAGCAGGCAGGAATCACGCAGCTCAGCAGGCAATAAATATGGAGCTGAGCAAGCAGGAATCACGCAGCTCAGCAGGCAATAATCAAGAAGCTGAGCAGGCAGGAATCACGCAGCTTAGCAGGCAATAATCATGGAGCTGAGCAGACTGTAATGAAGTGGCTAAGCAGACTCTAATCACGTCACTCAGCCGGCTCCTAACCCGGTCTTGAGCAGGCACTAATCACGCAGCTGAGCAGGGACTAATCACACAGCTGATCAGGCACGAGTCACGCAGCTGAGCAGGGATTAAGCATGCAGCTGAGCAAGCGCTAATCCCTTGATTCAGCAGACCCTGATCACGTGACTGAGCAGGCCCTGATCACGTGGCTGAGCATGCACTGATCACGTGACTGAGCATGCACTGATCACGTGACTGAGAGGCACTGATCACGTGACTGAGAGGCACTGATCACGTGACTGAGCATGCACTGATCACGTGACTGAGAGGCACTGATCACGTGACTGAGAGGCGCTGATCACGTGACTGAGGGGCGCTGATCACGTGACTGAGAGGCGCTGATCACGTGGCTATCATGCACTGATCACGTGCTTCAGGAGGCAATAATCAAAGAGCTGAGCAGGCACTAATCACTTGGCTAAGAGGGCACTAATCACGGAGAGGAGCAGGAAATCGTCAAGGAGCTGAGCAAACTGTAATGAAGTGGTTAAGCAGACTCTAAACACGTGACGCAGCAGGCTCTACACCCGTGACTGAGCAGACACAATTTGGGCAGCTCAGCAGACACCAATGGTGCAGCTCAGCAGACACAAATGGTGCAGCTCAGCAGACACCAATCATGCAGCTCAGCAGGCAATACTCATGGAGCTGAGCAGGCAGGAATCACACAGCTCAGCAGGCAAAGATCAAGGAGCTGAGCAGGCACGAATCTCGCAGCTCAGCTGGCAAAAATCAAGGAGCTGAGCAGACTGCCATTAAGTGGCTAAGCAGACTCTAAACACGTGACTCAGCAGGCTTGACACCCGTGACTGAGCAGACACGAATCTTGCAGCCCAGCAGACAATACTCCTGGAGCTGAGCAGGCAGGAATCACGCAGCTCAGCAGACAGTAATCAAGGAGCTGAGCAGGCACGAATCACGCAGCTCAGCAGGCAATAATCCTGGAGCTGAGCAAGCAGGAATCACGCAGCTCAGCAGGCAATAATCAAGAAGCAGAGCAGGCAGGAATCAGGCAGCTCAGCAGCCAATAATCAAGAAGCTAGCAGTCAGGAATCGCGCAGCTCAGCAGGCAATAATCATGGAGCTGAGCTGGCAGGAATCACGCAACTCAGCAGGCAATACTCACGGACCTGAGCAGGCAGGAATCACGCAACTTAGCAGGCAATAATAATTGGAGCTGAAGGCTGTAATGAACTGGATAAGCAGACTCTAATCACGTGATTCAGCCGGCTCCTCTCTGGGGACTGAGCAGGCACTTATTATGCAGCTCAGCAAGCAAAAATCATGGAGCTGAGCAAGCAGGAATCACGCAGCTCAGCAGGCAATAATCATGGAGCTGAGCAAACAGGAATCACGCAGCTCAGCATGCAATAATCAAGAAGCTGAGCAGGCAGGAATCACGCAGCTCAGCAGGCAATAAATATGGAGCTGAGCAAGCAGGAATCACGCAGCTCAGCAGGCAATAATCAAGAAGCTGAGCAGGCAGGAATCACGCAGCTTAGCAGGCAATAATCATGGAGCTGAGCAGACTGTAATGAAGTGGCTAAGCAGACTCTAATCACGTCACTCAGCCGGCTCCTAACCCGGTCTTGAGCAGGCACTAATCACGCAGCTGAGCAGGGACTAATCACACAGCTGATCAGGCACGAGTCACGCAGCTGAGCAGGGATTAAGCATGCAGCTGAGCAAGCGCTAATCCCTTGATTCAGCAGACCCTGATCACGTGACTGAGCAGGCCCTGATCACGTGGCTGAGCATGCACTGATCACGTGACTGAGCATGCACTGATCACGTGACTGAGAGGCACTGATCACGTGACTGAGAGGCACTGATCACGTGACTGAGCATGCACTGATCACGTGACTGAGAGGCACTGATCACGTGACTGAGAGGCGCTGATCACGTGACTGAGGGGCGCTGATCACGTGACTGAGAGGCGCTGATCACGTGGCTATCATGCACTGATCACGTGCTTCAGGAGGCAATAATCAAAGAGCTGAGCAGGCACTAATCACTTGGCTAAGAGGGCACTAATCACGGAGAGGAGCAGGAAATCGTCAAGGAGCTGAGCAAACTGTAATGAAGTGGTTAAGCAGACTCTAAACACGTGACGCAGCAGGCTCTACACCCGTGACTGAGCAGACACAATTTGGGCAGCTCAGCAGACACCAATGGTGCAGCTCAGCAGACACAAATGGTGCAGCTCAGCAGACACCAATCATGCAGCTCAGCAGGCAATACTCATGGAGCTGAGCAGGCAGGAATCACACAGCTCAGCAGGCAAAGATCAAGGAGCTGAGCAGGCACGAATCTCGCAGCTCAGCTGGCAAAAATCAAGGAGCTGAGCAGACTGCCATTAAGTGGCTAAGCAGACTCTAAACACGTGACTCAGCAGGCTTGACACCCGTGACTGAGCAGACACGAATCTTGCAGCCCAGCAGACAATACTCCTGGAGCTGAGCAGGCAGGAATCACGCAGCTCAGCAGACAGTAATCAAGGAGCTGAGCAGGCACGAATCACGCAGCTCAGCAGGCAATAATCCTGGAGCTGAGCAAGCAGGAATCACGCAGCTCAGCAGGCAATAATCAAGAAGCAGAGCAGGCAGGAATCAGGCAGCTCAGCAGCCAATAATCAAGAAGCTAGCAGTCAGGAATCGCGCAGCTCAGCAGGCAATAATCATGGAGCTGAGCTGGCAGGAATCACGCAACTCAGCAGGCAATACTCACGGACCTGAGCAGGCAGGAATCACGCAACTTAGCAGGCAATAATAATTGGAGCTGAAGGCTGTAATGAACTGGATAAGCAGACTCTAATCACGTGATTCAGCCGGCTCCTCTCTGGGGACTGAGCAGGCACTTATTATGCAGCTCAGCAAGCAAAAATCATGGAGCTGAGCAAGCAGGAATCACGCAGCTCAGCAGGCAATAATCATGGAGCTGAGCAAACAGGAATCACGCAGCTCAGCATGCAATAATCAAGAAGCTGAGCAGGCAGGAATCACGCAGCTCAGCAGGCAATAAATATGGAGCTGAGCAAGCAGGAATCACGCAGCTCAGCAGGCAATAATCAAGAAGCTGAGCAGGCAGGAATCACGCAGCTTAGCAGGCAATAATCATGGAGCTGAGCAGACTGTAATGAAGTGGCTAAGCAGACTCTAATCACGTCACTCAGCCGGCTCCTAACCCGGTCTTGAGCAGGCACTAATCACGCAGCTGAGCAGGGACTAATCACACAGCTGATCAGGCACGAGTCACGCAGCTGAGCAGGGATTAAGCATGCAGCTGAGCAAGCGCTAATCCCTTGATTCAGCAGACCCTGATCACGTGACTGAGCAGGCCCTGATCACGTGGCTGAGCATGCACTGATCACGTGACTGAGCATGCACTGATCACGTGACTGAGAGGCACTGATCACGTGACTGAGAGGCACTGATCACGTGACTGAGCATGCACTGATCACGTGACTGAGAGGCACTGATCACGTGACTGAGAGGCGCTGATCACGTGACTGAGGGGCGCTGATCACGTGACTGAGAGGCGCTGATCACGTGGCTATCATGCACTGATCACGTGCTTCAGGAGGCAATAATCAAAGAGCTGAGCAGGCACTAATCACTTGGCTAAGAGGGCACTAATCACGGAGAGGAGCAGGAAATCGTCAAGGAGCTGAGCAAACTGTAATGAAGTGGTTAAGCAGACTCTAAACACGTGACGCAGCAGGCTCTACACCCGTGACTGAGCAGACACAATTTGGGCAGCTCAGCAGACACCAATGGTGCAGCTCAGCAGACACAAATGGTGCAGCTCAGCAGACACCAATCATGCAGCTCAGCAGGCAATACTCATGGAGCTGAGCAGGCAGGAATCACACAGCTCAGCAGGCAAAGATCAAGGAGCTGAGCAGGCACGAATCTCGCAGCTCAGCTGGCAAAAATCAAGGAGCTGAGCAGACTGCCATTAAGTGGCTAAGCAGACTCTAAACACGTGACTCAGCAGGCTTGACACCCGTGACTGAGCAGACACGAATCTTGCAGCCCAGCAGACAATACTCCTGGAGCTGAGCAGGCAGGAATCACGCAGCTCAGCAGACAGTAATCAAGGAGCTGAGCAGGCACGAATCACGCAGCTCAGCAGGCAATAATCCTGGAGCTGAGCAAGCAGGAATCACGCAGCTCAGCAGGCAATAATCAAGAAGCAGAGCAGGCAGGAATCAGGCAGCTCAGCAGCCAATAATCAAGAAGCTAGCAGTCAGGAATCGCGCAGCTCAGCAGGCAATAATCATGGAGCTGAGCTGGCAGGAATCACGCAACTCAGCAGGCAATACTCACGGACCTGAGCAGGCAGGAATCACGCAACTTAGCAGGCAATAATAATTGGAGCTGAAGGCTGTAATGAACTGGATAAGCAGACTCTAATCACGTGATTCAGCCGGCTCCTCTCTGGGGACTGAGCAGGCACTTATTATGCAGCTCAGCAAGCAAAAATCATGGAGCTGAGCAAGCAGGAATCACGCAGCTCAGCAGGCAATAATCATGGAGCTGAGCAAACAGGAATCACGCAGCTCAGCATGCAATAATCAAGAAGCTGAGCAGGCAGGAATCACGCAGCTCAGCAGGCAATAAATATGGAGCTGAGCAAGCAGGAATCACGCAGCTCAGCAGGCAATAATCAAGAAGCTGAGCAGGCAGGAATCACGCAGCTTAGCAGGCAATAATCATGGAGCTGAGCAGACTGTAATGAAGTGGCTAAGCAGACTCTAATCACGTCACTCAGCCGGCTCCTAACCCGGTCTTGAGCAGGCACTAATCACGCAGCTGAGCAGGGACTAATCACACAGCTGATCAGGCACGAGTCACGCAGCTGAGCAGGGATTAAGCATGCAGCTGAGCAAGCGCTAATCCCTTGATTCAGCAGACCCTGATCACGTGACTGAGCAGGCCCTGATCACGTGGCTGAGCATGCACTGATCACGTGACTGAGCATGCACTGATCACGTGACTGAGAGGCACTGATCACGTGACTGAGAGGCACTGATCACGTGACTGAGCATGCACTGATCACGTGACTGAGAGGCACTGATCACGTGACTGAGAGGCGCTGATCACGTGACTGAGGGGCGCTGATCACGTGACTGAGAGGCGCTGATCACGTGGCTATCATGCACTGATCACGTGCTTCAGGAGGCAATAATCAAAGAGCTGAGCAGGCACTAATCACTTGGCTAAGAGGGCACTAATCACGGAGAGGAGCAGGAAATCGTCAAGGAGCTGAGCAAACTGTAATGAAGTGGTTAAGCAGACTCTAAACACGGGACGCAGCAGGCTCTACACCCGTGACTGAGCAGACACAATTTGGGCAGCTCAGCAGACACCAATGGTGCAGCTCAGCAGACACAAATGGTGCAGCTCAGCAGACACCAATCATGCAGCTCAGCAGGCAATACTCATGGAGCTGAGCAGGCAGGAATCACACAGCTCAGCAGGCAAAGATCAAGGAGCTGAGCAGGCACGAATCTCGCAGCTCAGCTGGCAAAAATCAAGGAGCTGAGCAGACTGCCATTAAGTGGCTAAGCAGACTCTAAACACGTGACTCAGCAGGCTTGACACCCGTGACTGAGCAGACACGAATCTTGCAGCCCAGCAGACAATACTCCTGGAGCTGAGCAGGCAGGAATCACGCAGCTCAGCAGACAGTAATCAAGGAGCTGAGCAGGCACGAATCACGCAGCTCAGCAGGCAATAATCCTGGAGCTGAGCAAGCAGGAATCACGCAGCTCAGCAGGCAATAATCAAGAAGCAGAGCAGGCAGGAATCAGGCAGCTCAGCAGCCAATAATCAAGAAGCTAGCAGTCAGGAATCGCGCAGCTCAGCAGGCAATAATCATGGAGCTGAGCTGGCAGGAATCACGCAACTCAGCAGGCAATACTCACGGACCTGAGCAGGCAGGAATCACGCAACTTAGCAGGCAATAATAATTGGAGCTGAAGGCTGTAATGAACTGGATAAGCAGACTCTAATCACGTGATTCAGCCGGCTCCTCTCTGGGGACTGAGCAGGCACTTATTATGCAGCTCAGCAAGCAAAAATCATGGAGCTGAGCAAGCAGGAATCACGCAGCTCAGCAGGCAATAATCATGGAGCTGAGCAAACAGGAATCACGCAGCTCAGCATGCAATAATCAAGAAGCTGAGCAGGCAGGAATCACGCAGCTCAGCAGGCAATAAATATGGAGCTGAGCAAGCAGGAATCACGCAGCTCAGCAGGCAATAATCAAGAAGCTGAGCAGGCAGGAATCACGCAGCTTAGCAGGCAATAATCATGGAGCTGAGCAGACTGTAATGAAGTGGCTAAGCAGACTCTAATCACGTCACTCAGCCGGCTCCTAACCCGGTCTTGAGCAGGCACTAATCACGCAGCTGAGCAGGGACTAATCACACAGCTGATCAGGCACGAGTCACGCAGCTGAGCAGGGATTAAGCATGCAGCTGAGCAAGCGCTAATCCCTTGATTCAGCAGACCCTGATCACGTGACTGAGCAGGCCCTGATCACGTGGCTGAGCATGCACTGATCACGTGACTGAGCATGCACTGATCACGTGACTGAGAGGCACTGATCACGTGACTGAGAGGCACTGATCACGTGACTGAGCATGCACTGATCACGTGACTGAGAGGCACTGATCACGTGACTGAGAGGCGCTGATCACGTGACTGAGGGGCGCTGATCACGTGACTGAGAGGCGCTGATCACGTGGCTATCATGCACTGATCACGTGCTTCAGGAGGCAATAATCAAAGAGCTGAGCAGGCACTAATCACTTGGCTAAGAGGGCACTAATCACGGAGAGGAGCAGGAAATCGTCAAGGAGCTGAGCAAACTGTAATGAAGTGGTTAAGCAGACTCTAAACACGTGACGCAGCAGGCTCTACACCCGTGACTGAGCAGACACAATTTGGGCAGCTCAGCAGACACCAATGGTGCAGCTCAGCAGACACAAATGGTGCAGCTCAGCAGACACCAATCATGCAGCTCAGCAGGCAATACTCATGGAGCTGAGCAGGCAGGAATCACACAGCTCAGCAGGCAAAGATCAAGGAGCTGAGCAGGCACGAATCTCGCAGCTCAGCTGGCAAAAATCAAGGAGCTGAGCAGACTGCCATTAAGTGGCTAAGCAGACTCTAAACACGTGACTCAGCAGGCTTGACACCCGTGACTGAGCAGACACGAATCTTGCAGCCCAGCAGACAATACTCCTGGAGCTGAGCAGGCAGGAATCACGCAGCTCAGCAGACAGTAATCAAGGAGCTGAGCAGGCACGAATCACGCAGCTCAGCAGGCAATAATCCTGGAGCTGAGCAAGCAGGAATCACGCAGCTCAGCAGGCAATAATCAAGAAGCAGAGCAGGCAGGAATCAGGCAGCTCAGCAGCCAATAATCAAGAAGCTAGCAGTCAGGAATCGCGCAGCTCAGCAGGCAATAATCATGGAGCTGAGCTGGCAGGAATCACGCAACTCAGCAGGCAATACTCACGGACCTGAGCAGGCAGGAATCACGCAACTTAGCAGGCAATAATAATTGGAGCTGAAGGCTGTAATGAACTGGATAAGCAGACTCTAATCACGTGATTCAGCCGGCTCCTCTCTGGGGACTGAGCAGGCACTTATTATGCAGCTCAGCAAGCAAAAATCATGGAGCTGAGCAAGCAGGAATCACGCAGCTCAGCAGGCAATAATCATGGAGCTGAGCAAACAGGAATCACGCAGCTCAGCATGCAATAATCAAGAAGCTGAGCAGGCAGGAATCACGCAGCTCAGCAGGCAATAAATATGGAGCTGAGCAAGCAGGAATCACGCAGCTCAGCAGGCAATAATCAAGAAGCTGAGCAGGCAGGAATCACGCAGCTTAGCAGGCAATAATCATGGAGCTGAGCAGACTGTAATGAAGTGGCTAAGCAGACTCTAATCACGTCACTCAGCCGGCTCCTAACCCGGTCTTGAGCAGGCACTAATCACGCAGCTGAGCAGGGACTAATCACACAGCTGATCAGGCACGAGTCACGCAGCTGAGCAGGGATTAAGCATGCAGCTGAGCAAGCGCTAATCCCTTGATTCAGCAGACCCTGATCACGTGACTGAGCAGGCCCTGATCACGTGGCTGAGCATGCACTGATCACGTGACTGAGCATGCACTGATCACGTGACTGAGAGGCACTGATCACGTGACTGAGAGGCACTGATCACGTGACTGAGCATGCACTGATCACGTGACTGAGAGGCACTGATCACGTGACTGAGAGGCGCTGATCACGTGACTGAGGGGCGCTGATCACGTGACTGAGAGGCGCTGATCACGTGGCTATCATGCACTGATCACGTGCTTCAGGAGGCAATAATCAAAGAGCTGAGCAGGCACTAATCACTTGGCTAAGAGGGCACTAATCACGGAGAGGAGCAGGAAATCGTCAAGGAGCTGAGCAAACTGTAATGAAGTGGTTAAGCAGACTCTAAACACGTGACGCAGCAGGCTCTACACCCGTGACTGAGCAGACACAATTTGGGCAGCTCAGCAGACACCAATGGTGCAGCTCAGCAGACACAAATGGTGCAGCTCAGCAGACACCAATCATGCAGCTCAGCAGGCAATACTCATGGAGCTGAGCAGGCAGGAATCACACAGCTCAGCAGGCAAAGATCAAGGAGCTGAGCAGGCACGAATCTCGCAGCTCAGCTGGCAAAAATCAAGGAGCTGAGCAGACTGCCATTAAGTGGCTAAGCAGACTCTAAACACGTGACTCAGCAGGCTTGACACCCGTGACTGAGCAGACACGAATCTTGCAGCCCAGCAGACAATACTCCTGGAGCTGAGCAGGCAGGAATCACGCAGCTCAGCAGACAGTAATCAAGGAGCTGAGCAGGCACGAATCACGCAGCTCAGCAGGCAATAATCCTGGAGCTGAGCAAGCAGGAATCACGCAGCTCAGCAGGCAATAATCAAGAAGCAGAGCAGGCAGGAATCAGGCAGCTCAGCAGCCAATAATCAAGAAGCTAGCAGTCAGGAATCGCGCAGCTCAGCAGGCAATAATCATGGAGCTGAGCTGGCAGGAATCACGCAACTCAGCAGGCAATACTCACGGACCTGAGCAGGCAGGAATCACGCAACTTAGCAGGCAATAATAATTGGAGCTGAAGGCTGTAATGAACTGGATAAGCAGACTCTAATCACGTGATTCAGCCGGCTCTCTCTGGGGACTGAGCAGGCACTTATTATGCAGCTCAGCAAGCAAAAATCATGGAGCTGAGCAAGCAGGAATCACGCAGCTCAGCAGGCAATAATCATGGAGCTGAGCAAACAGGAATCACGCAGCTCAGCATGCAATAATCAAGAAGCTGAGCAGGCAGGAATCACGCAGCTCAGCAGGCAATAAATATGGAGCTGAGCAAGCAGGAATCACGCAGCTCAGCAGGCAATAATCAAGAAGTGAGCAGGCAGGAATCACGCAGCTTAGCAGGCAATAATCATGGAGCTGAGCAGACTGTAATGAGTGGCTAAGCAGACTCTAATCACGTCACTCAGCCGGCTCCTAACCCGGTCTTGAGCAGGCACTAATCACGCAGCTGAGCAGGGACTAATCACACAGCTGATCAGGCACGAGTCACGCAGCTGAGCAGGGATTAAGCATGCAGCTGAGCAAGCGCTAATCCCTTGATTCAGCAGACCCTGATCACGTGACTGAGCAGGCCCTGATCACGTGGCTGAGCATGCACTGATCACGTGACTGAGCATGCACTGATCACGTGACTGAGAGGCACTGATCACGTGACTGAGAGGCACTGATCACGTGACTGAGCATGCACTGATCACGTGACTGGGAGGCACTGATCACGTGACTGAGAGGCGCTGATCACGTGACTGAGGGGCGCTGATCACGTGACTGAGAGGCGCTGATCACGTGGCTATCATGCACTGATCACGTGCTTCAGGAGGCAATAATCAAAGAGCTGAGCAGGCACTAATCACTTGGCTAAGAGGGCACTAATCACGGAGAGGAGCAGGAAATCGTCAAGGAGCTGAGCAAACTGTAATGAAGTGGTTAAGCAGACTCTAAACACGTGACGCAGCAGGCTCTACACCCGTGACTGAGCAGACACAATTTGGGCAGCTCAGCAGACACCAATGGTGCAGCTCAGCAGACACAAATGGTGCAGCTCAGCAGACACCAATCATGCAGCTCAGCAGGCAATACTCATGGAGCTGAGCAGGCAGGAATCACACAGCTCAGCAGGCAAAGATCAAGGAGCTGAGCAGGCACGAATCTCGCAGCTCAGCTGGCAAAAATCAAGGAGCTGAGCAGACTGCCATTAAGTGGCTAAGCAGACTCTAAACACGTGACTCAGCAGGCTTGACACCCGTGACTGAGCAGACACGAATCTTGCAGCCCAGCAGACAATACTCCTGGAGCTGAGCAGGCAGGAATCACGCAGCTCAGCAGACAGTAATCAAGGAGCTGAGCAGGCACGAATCACGCAGCTCAGCAGGCAATAATCCTGGAGCTGAGCAAGCAGGAATCACGCAGCTCAGCAGGCAATAATCAAGAAGCAGAGCAGGCAGGAATCAGGCAGCTCAGCAGCCAATAATCAAGAAGCTAGCAGTCAGGAATCGCGCAGCTCAGCAGGCAATAATCATGGAGCTGAGCTGGCAGGAATCACGCAACTCAGCAGGCAATACTCACGGACCTGAGCAGGCAGGAATCACGCAACTTAGCAGGCAATAATAATTGGAGCTGAAGGCTGTAATGAACTGGATAAGCAGACTCTAATCACGTGATTCAGCCGGCTCCTCTCTGGGGACTGAGCAGGCACTTATTATGCAGCTCAGCAAGCAAAAATCATGGAGCTGAGCAAGCAGGAATCACGCAGCTCAGCAGGCAATAATCATGGAGCTGAGCAAACAGGAATCACGCAGCTCAGCATGCAATAATCAAGAAGCTGAGCAGGCAGGAATCACGCAGCTCAGCAGGCAATAAATATGGAGCTGAGCAAGCAGGAATCACGCAGCTCAGCAGGCAATAATCAAGAAGCTGAGCAGGCAGGAATCACGCAGCTTAGCAGGCAATAATCATGGAGCTGAGCAGACTGTAATGAAGTGGCTAAGCAGACTCTAATCACGTCACTCAGCCGGCTCCTAACCCGGTCTTGAGCAGGCACTAATCACGCAGCTGAGCAGGGACTAATCACACAGCTGATCAGGCACGAGTCACGCAGCTGAGCAGGGATTAAGCATGCAGCTGAGCAAGCGCTAATCCCTTGATTCAGCAGACCCTGATCACGTGACTGAGCAGGCCCTGATCACGTGGCTGAGCATGCACTGATCACGTGACTGAGCATGCACTGATCACGTGACTGAGAGGCACTGATCACGTGACTGAGAGGCACTGATCACGTGACTGAGCATGCACTGATCACGTGACTGAGAGGCACTGATCACGTGACTGAGAGGCGCTGATCACGTGACTGAGGGGCGCTGATCACGTGACTGAGAGGCGCTGATCACGTGGCTATCATGCACTGATCACGTGCTTCAGGAGGCAATAATCAAAGAGCTGAGCAGGCACTAATCACTTGGCTAAGAGGGCACTAATCACGGAGAGGAGCAGGAAATCGTCAAGGAGCTGAGCAAACTGTAATGAAGTGGTTAAGCAGACTCTAAACACGTGACGCAGCAGGCTCTACACCCGTGACTGAGCAGACACAATTTGGGCAGCTCAGCAGACACCAATGGTGCAGCTCAGCAGACACAAATGGTGCAGCTCAGCAGACACCAATCATGCAGCTCAGCAGGCAATACTCATGGAGCTGAGCAGGCAGGAATCACACAGCTCAGCAGGCAAAGATCAAGGAGCTGAGCAGGCACGAATCTCGCAGCTCAGCTGGCAAAAATCAAGGAGCTGAGCAGACTGCCATTAAGTGGCTAAGCAGACTCTAAACACGTGACTCAGCAGGCTTGACACCCGTGACTGAGCAGACACGAATCTTGCAGCCCAGCAGACAATACTCCTGGAGCTGAGCAGGCAGGAATCACGCAGCTCAGCAGACAGTAATCAAGGAGCTGAGCAGGCACGAATCACGCAGCTCAGCAGGCAATAATCCTGGAGCTGAGCAAGCAGGAATCACGCAGCTCAGCAGGCAATAATCAAGAAGCAGAGCAGGCAGGAATCAGGCAGCTCAGCAGCCAATAATCAAGAAGCTAGCAGTCAGGAATCGCGCAGCTCAGCAGGCAATAATCATGGAGCTGAGCTGGCAGGAATCACGCAACTCAGCAGGCAATACTCACGGACCTGAGCAGGCAGGAATCACGCAACTTAGCAGGCAATAATAATTGGAGCTGAAGGCTGTAATGAACTGGATAAGCAGACTCTAATCACGTGATTCAGCCGGCTCCTCTCTGGGGACTGAGCAGGCACTTATTATGCAGCTCAGCAAGCAAAAATCATGGAGCTGAGCAAGCAGGAATCACGCAGCTCAGCAGGCAATAATCATGGAGCTGAGCAAACAGGAATCACGCAGCTCAGCATGCAATAATCAAGAAGCTGAGCAGGCAGGAATCACGCAGCTCAGCAGGCAATAAATATGGAGCTGAGCAAGCAGGAATCACGCAGCTCAGCAGGCAATAATCAAGAAGCTGAGCAGGCAGGAATCACGCAGCTTAGCAGGCAATAATCATGGAGCTGAGCAGACTGTAATGAAGTGGCTAAGCAGACTCTAATCACGTCACTCAGCCGGCTCCTAACCCGGTCTTGAGCAGGCACTAATCACGCAGCTGAGCAGGGACTAATCACACAGCTGATCAGGCACGAGTCACGCAGCTGAGCAGGGATTAAGCATGCAGCTGAGCAAGCGCTAATCCCTTGATTCAGCAGACCCTGATCACGTGACTGAGCAGGCCCTGATCACGTGGCTGAGCATGCACTGATCACGTGACTGAGCATGCACTGATCACGTGACTGAGAGGCACTGATCACGTGACTGAGAGGCACTGATCACGTGACTGAGCATGCACTGATCACGTGACTGGGAGGCACTGATCACGTGACTGAGAGGCGCTGATCACGTGACTGAGGGGCGCTGATCACGTGACTGAGAGGCGCTGATCACGTGGCTATCATGCACTGATCACGTGCTTCAGGAGGCAATAATCAAAGAGCTGAGCAGGCACTAATCACTTGGCTAAGAGGGCACTAATCACGGAGAGGAGCAGGAAATCGTCAAGGAGCTGAGCAAACTGTAATGAAGTGGTTAAGCAGACTCTAAACACGGGACGCAGCAGGCTCTACACCCGTGACTGAGCAGACACAATTTGGGCAGCTCAGCAGACACCAATGGTGCAGCTCAGCAGACACAAATGGTGCAGCTCAGCAGACACCAATCATGCAGCTCAGCAGGCAATACTCATGGAGCTGAGCAGGCAGGAATCACACAGCTCAGCAGGCAAAGATCAAGGAGCTGAGCAGGCACGAATCTCGCAGCTCAGCTGGCAAAAATCAAGGAGCTGAGCAGACTGCCATTAAGTGGCTAAGCAGACTCTAAACACGTGACTCAGCAGGCTTGACACCCGTGACTGAGCAGACACGAATCTTGCAGCCCAGCAGACAATACTCCTGGAGCTGAGCAGGCAGGAATCACGCAGCTCAGCAGACAGTAATCAAGGAGCTGAGCAGGCACGAATCACGCAGCTCAGCAGGCAATAATCCTGGAGCTGAGCAAGCAGGAATCACGCAGCTCAGCAGGCAATAATCAAGAAGCAGAGCAGGCAGGAATCAGGCAGCTCAGCAGCCAATAATCAAGAAGCTAGCAGTCAGGAATCGCGCAGCTCAGCAGGCAATAATCATGGAGCTGAGCTGGCAGGAATCACGCAACTCAGCAGGCAATACTCACGGACCTGAGCAGGCAGGAATCACGCAACTTAGCAGGCAATAATAATTGGAGCTGAAGGCTGTAATGAACTGGATAAGCAGACTCTAATCACGTGATTCAGCCGGCTCCTCTCTGGGGACTGAGCAGGCACTTATTATGCAGCTCAGCAAGCAAAAATCATGGAGCTGAGCAAGCAGGAATCACGCAGCTCAGCAGGCAATAATCATGGAGCTGAGCAAACAGGAATCACGCAGCTCAGCATGCAATAATCAAGAAGCTGAGCAGGCAGGAATCACGCAGCTCAGCAGGCAATAAATATGGAGCTGAGCAAGCAGGAATCACGCAGCTCAGCAGGCAATAATCAAGAAGCTGAGCAGGCAGGAATCACGCAGCTTAGCAGGCAATAATCATGGAGCTGAGCAGACTGTAATGAAGTGGCTAAGCAGACTCTAATCACGTCACTCAGCCGGCTCCTAACCCGGTCTTGAGCAGGCACTAATCACGCAGCTGAGCAGGGACTAATCACACAGCTGATCAGGCACGAGTCACGCAGCTGAGCAGGGATTAAGCATGCAGCTGAGCAAGCGCTAATCCCTTGATTCAGCAGACCCTGATCACGTGACTGAGCAGGCCCTGATCACGTGGCTGAGCATGCACTGATCACGTGACTGAGCATGCACTGATCACGTGACTGAGAGGCACTGATCACGTGACTGAGAGGCACTGATCACGTGACTGAGCATGCACTGATCACGTGACTGAGAGGCACTGATCACGTGACTGAGAGGCGCTGATCACGTGACTGAGGGGCGCTGATCACGTGACTGAGAGGCGCTGATCACGTGGCTATCATGCACTGATCACGTGCTTCAGGAGGCAATAATCAAAGAGCTGAGCAGGCACTAATCACTTGGCTAAGAGGGCACTAATCACGGAGAGGAGCAGGAAATCGTCAAGGAGCTGAGCAAACTGTAATGAAGTGGTTAAGCAGACTCTAAACACGGGACGCAGCAGGCTCTACACCCGTGACTGAGCAGACACAATTTGGGCAGCTCAGCAGACACCAATGGTGCAGCTCAGCAGACACAAATGGTGCAGCTCAGCAGACACCAATCATGCAGCTCAGCAGGCAATACTCATGGAGCTGAGCAGGCAGGAATCACACAGCTCAGCAGGCAAAGATCAAGGAGCTGAGCAGGCACGAATCTCGCAGCTCAGCTGGCAAAAATCAAGGAGCTGAGCAGACTGCCATTAAGTGGCTAAGCAGACTCTAAACACGTGACTCAGCAGGCTTGACACCCGTGACTGAGCAGACACGAATCTTGCAGCCCAGCAGACAATACTCCTGGAGCTGAGCAGGCAGGAATCACGCAGCTCAGCAGACAGTAATCAAGGAGCTGAGCAGGCACGAATCACGCAGCTCAGCAGGCAATAATCCTGGAGCTGAGCAAGCAGGAATCACGCAGCTCAGCAGGCAATAATCAAGAAGCAGAGCAGGCAGGAATCAGGCAGCTCAGCAGCCAATAATCAAGAAGCTAGCAGTCAGGAATCGCGCAGCTCAGCAGGCAATAATCATGGAGCTGAGCTGGCAGGAATCACGCAACTCAGCAGGCAATACTCACGGACCTGAGCAGGCAGGAATCACGCAACTTAGCAGGCAATAATAATTGGAGCTGAAGGCTGTAATGAACTGGATAAGCAGACTCTAATCACGTGATTCAGCCGGCTCCTCTCTGGGGACTGAGCAGGCACTTATTATGCAGCTCAGCAAGCAAAAATCATGGAGCTGAGCAAGCAGGAATCACGCAGCTCAGCAGGCAATAATCATGGAGCTGAGCAAACAGGAATCACGCAGCTCAGCATGCAATAATCAAGAAGCTGAGCAGGCAGGAATCACGCAGCTCAGCAGGCAATAAATATGGAGCTGAGCAAGCAGGAATCACGCAGCTCAGCAGGCAATAATCAAGAAGCTGAGCAGGCAGGAATCACGCAGCTTAGCAGGCAATAATCATGGAGCTGAGCAGACTGTAATGAAGTGGCTAAGCAGACTCTAATCACGTCACTCAGCCGGCTCCTAACCCGGTCTTGAGCAGGCACTAATCACGCAGCTGAGCAGGGACTAATCACACAGCTGATCAGGCACGAGTCACGCAGCTGAGCAGGGATTAAGCATGCAGCTGAGCAAGCGCTAATCCCTTGATTCAGCAGACCCTGATCACGTGACTGAGCAGGCCCTGATCACGTGGCTGAGCATGCACTGATCACGTGACTGAGCATGCACTGATCACGTGACTGAGAGGCACTGATCACGTGACTGAGAGGCACTGATCACGTGACTGAGCATGCACTGATCACGTGACTGAGAGGCACTGATCACGTGACTGAGAGGCGCTGATCACGTGACTGAGGGGCGCTGATCACGTGACTGAGAGGCGCTGATCACGTGGCTATCATGCACTGATCACGTGCTTCAGGAGGCAATAATCAAAGAGCTGAGCAGGCACTAATCACTTGGCTAAGAGGGCACTAATCACGGAGAGGAGCAGGAAATCGTCAAGGAGCTGAGCAAACTGTAATGAAGTGGTTAAGCAGACTCTAAACACGTGACGCAGCAGGCTCTACACCCGTGACTGAGCAGACACAATTTGGGCAGCTCAGCAGACACCAATGGTGCAGCTCAGCAGACACAAATGGTGCAGCTCAGCAGACACCAATCATGCAGCTCAGCAGGCAATACTCATGGAGCTGAGCAGGCAGGAATCACACAGCTCAGCAGGCAAAGATCAAGGAGCTGAGCAGGCACGAATCTCGCAGCTCAGCTGGCAAAAATCAAGGAGCTGAGCAGACTGCCATTAAGTGGCTAAGCAGACTCTAAACACGTGACTCAGCAGGCTTGACACCCGTGACTGAGCAGACACGAATCTTGCAGCCCAGCAGACAATACTCCTGGAGCTGAGCAGGCAGGAATCACGCAGCTCAGCAGACAGTAATCAAGGAGCTGAGCAGGCACGAATCACGCAGCTCAGCAGGCAATAATCCTGGAGCTGAGCAAGCAGGAATCACGCAGCTCAGCAGGCAATAATCAAGAAGCAGAGCAGGCAGGAATCAGGCAGCTCAGCAGCCAATAATCAAGAAGCTAGCAGTCAGGAATCGCGCAGCTCAGCAGGCAATAATCATGGAGCTGAGCTGGCAGGAATCACGCAACTCAGCAGGCAATACTCACGGACCTGAGCAGGCAGGAATCACGCAACTTAGCAGGCAATAATAATTGGAGCTGAAGGCTGTAATGAACTGGATAAGCAGACTCTAATCACGTGATTCAGCCGGCTCCTCTCTGGGGACTGAGCAGGCACTTATTATGCAGCTCAGCAAGCAAAAATCATGGAGCTGAGCAAGCAGGAATCACGCAGCTCAGCAGGCAATAATCATGGAGCTGAGCAAACAGGAATCACGCAGCTCAGCATGCAATAATCAAGAAGCTGAGCAGGCAGGAATCACGCAGCTCAGCAGGCAATAAATATGGAGCTGAGCAAGCAGGAATCACGCAGCTCAGCAGGCAATAATCAAGAAGCTGAGCAGGCAGGAATCACGCAGCTTAGCAGGCAATAATCATGGAGCTGAGCAGACTGTAATGAAGTGGCTAAGCAGACTCTAATCACGTCACTCAGCCGGCTCCTAACCCGGTCTTGAGCAGGCACTAATCACGCAGCTGAGCAGGGACTAATCACACAGCTGATCAGGCACGAGTCACGCAGCTGAGCAGGGATTAAGCATGCAGCTGAGCAAGCGCTAATCCCTTGATTCAGCAGACCCTGATCACGTGACTGAGCAGGCCCTGATCACGTGGCTGAGCATGCACTGATCACGTGACTGAGCATGCACTGATCACGTGACTGAGAGGCACTGATCACGTGACTGAGAGGCACTGATCACGTGACTGAGCATGCACTGATCACGTGACTGAGAGGCACTGATCACGTGACTGAGAGGCGCTGATCACGTGACTGAGGGGCGCTGATCACGTGACTGAGAGGCGCTGATCACGTGGCTATCATGCACTGATCACGTGCTTCAGGAGGCAATAATCAAAGAGCTGAGCAGGCACTAATCACTTGGCTAAGAGGGCACTAATCACGGAGAGGAGCAGGAAATCGTCAAGGAGCTGAGCAAACTGTAATGAAGTGGTTAAGCAGACTCTAAACACGTGACGCAGCAGGCTCTACACCCGTGACTGAGCAGACACAATTTGGGCAGCTCAGCAGACACCAATGGTGCAGCTCAGCAGACACAAATGGTGCAGCTCAGCAGACACCAATCATGCAGCTCAGCAGGCAATACTCATGGAGCTGAGCAGGCAGGAATCACACAGCTCAGCAGGCAAAGATCAAGGAGCTGAGCAGGCACGAATCTCGCAGCTCAGCTGGCAAAAATCAAGGAGCTGAGCAGACTGCCATTAAGTGGCTAAGCAGACTCTAAACACGTGACTCAGCAGGCTTGACACCCGTGACTGAGCAGACACGAATCTTGCAGCCCAGCAGACAATACTCCTGGAGCTGAGCAGGCAGGAATCACGCAGCTCAGCAGACAGTAATCAAGGAGCTGAGCAGGCACGAATCACGCAGCTCAGCAGGCAATAATCCTGGAGCTGAGCAAGCAGGAATCACGCAGCTCAGCAGGCAATAATCAAGAAGCAGAGCAGGCAGGAATCAGGCAGCTCAGCAGCCAATAATCAAGAAGCTAGCAGTCAGGAATCGCGCAGCTCAGCAGGCAATAATCATGGAGCTGAGCTGGCAGGAATCACGCAACTCAGCAGGCAATACTCACGGACCTGAGCAGGCAGGAATCACGCAACTTAGCAGGCAATAATAATTGGAGCTGAAGGCTGTAATGAACTGGATAAGCAGACTCTAATCACGTGATTCAGCCGGCTCCTCTCTGGGGACTGAGCAGGCACTTATTATGCAGCTCAGCAAGCAAAAATCATGGAGCTGAGCAAGCAGGAATCACGCAGCTCAGCAGGCAATAATCATGGAGCTGAGCAAACAGGAATCACGCAGCTCAGCATGCAATAATCAAGAAGCTGAGCAGGCAGGAATCACGCAGCTCAGGCAGGCAATAAATATGGAGCTGAGCAAGCAGGGAATCACGCAGCTCAGCAGGCAATCATCAAGAAGCTGAGCAGGCAGGAATCACGCAGCTTAGCAGGCAATAATCATGGAGCGTGAGCCAGACTGTAATTGACGTGGCTAAGCAGACTCTAATCACGTCCACTCCGCCGGCTCCTAACCCGGTTCTGAGCGGCCGATCCCGCAGCGCTGAGCAGGTCTTAAGTCCTGCCGTGAGCCCGCGCTCACCTGATTCCGCAGACCTGCTCCGTGAGAGCAGCTGTCACGCCATGCTGAGCATGCACTGCTCACGTGATGAGCAATGCATTGCCACGTGCCTGAGAGCACTGATCCACGTGCTGAGCGCATGATTCAGTGACTGCGCATTCACTGATCCCTGCCTGGGAGGCACTGATCACGTGACTGAGAGGCGCTGATCACGTGACTGAGGGGCGCTGATCACGTGACTGAGAGGCGCTGATCACGTGGCTATCATGCACTGATCATGCTTCAGGAGGCAATAATCAAGAGCTGAGCAGGCACTAATCACTTGGCTAAGAGGGCACTAATCACGGAGAGGAGCAGGAAATCGTCAAGGAGCTGAGCAAACTGTAATGAAGTGGTTAAGCAGACTCTAAACACGTGACGCAGCAGGCTCTACACCGTGACTGAGCGACACAATTTGGGCAGCTCAGCAGACACCAATGGTGCAGCTCAGCAGACACAAATGGTGCAGCTCAGCAGACACCAATCATGCAGCTCAGCAGGCAATACTCATGGAGCTGAGCAGGCAGGAATCACACAGCTCAGCAGGCAAAGATCAAGGAGCTGAGCAGGCACGGCACGCATATCTCGCAGCAGCTCAAAAATCAAGGAGCTGAGCAGACTGCCATTAAGTGGCTAAGCAGACTCTAAACACGTGACTCAGCAGGCTTGACACCCGTGACTGAGCAGACACGAATCTTGCAGCCCAGCAGACAATACTCCTGGAGCTGAGCAGGCAGGAATCACGCAGCTCAGCAGACAGTAATCAAGGAGCTGAGCAGGCACGAATCACGCAGCTCAGCAGGCAATAATCCTGGAGCTGAGCAGCAGGAATCACGCAGCTCAGCAGGCAATAATCAAGAAGCAGAGCAGGCAGGAATCAGGCAGCTCAGCAGCCAATAATCAAGAAGCTAGCAGTCAGGAATCGCGCAGCTCAGCAGGCAATAATCATGGAGCTGAGCTGGCAGGAATCACGCAACTCAGCAGGCAATACTCACGGACCTGAGCAGGCAGGAATCACGCAACTTAGCAGGCAATAATAATTGGAGCTGAAGGCTGTAATGAACTGGATAAGCAGACTCTAATCACGTGATTCAGCCGGCTCCTCTCTGGGGACTGAGCAGGCACTTATTATGCAGCTCAGCAAGCAAAAAATCATGGAGCTGAGCAGCAGGAATCACGCAGCTCAGCAGGCAATAATCATGGAGCTGAGCAAAAGGAATCACGCAGCTCAGCATGCAATAATCAAGAAGCTGAGCAGGCAGGAATCACGCAGCTCAGCAGGCAATAAATATGGAGCTGAGCAAGCAGGAATCACGCAGCTCAGCAGGCAATAATC
>NW_020867704.1:0-27971 GCF_003369695.1 Bos indicus x Bos taurus
CACAGGCACACTGAGAGAGACACACACAATGAGACAGACATCCACACTGAGAAGGAGAAACACACACTGAGAGACACAACAAACCCACACAGAGACACACACACTGAGTGAGAGGCACAAACAGTGTGAGACACAACACTGTGACAGCCCTACAACACACTTAGAGTCATAGACATACTGAGAGAGAGACTCACAGACACTGAGAGACACAAACACACAGAGAGACAGACACACGGAGAGACTCACACAAACCTAGAAACAGACACACACAACACTGAGGCAGACACAGTGAGACAGATACACACACATTCAGAGACATAATGGGAGACAAAGGAACAGAGACACTGTGGGAGTCACACAGGGTCACACACACCACACAGAGACACACACCCTGGAAGAGACACACACACACACTGAGAGTTATGCACGCACACTGAAGAGAGAGACAAACACACACACACTGAGAGACACACATTCTGAGAGACACACAGACACACCAAATTGAGACTGACACACACACACTGAGAGAGACACACATACCTTAGAGACATACACTTACAGAGAGAGATACACCACACATTGGGATAGTGAGAGAGCATCCACACTGAGAGAGAGAAACACACACAGAGACACACACACAAAGAGAGACTTAAACACTGACTGAGAGACACAACAACACTGAGAGTCACACACTGAGAGAACTCTCACAGACACTAAAAAGAGACACACAACACTGAGGCAGACACACAGTGGGGAGGCTGACACACACACTTAGAGGGAGAGACATAATTGGAGACACATGAACAGAGACACTGTGGAGACACACACACACAGACACACACACACAGACACACACACACAGACACACACACACACAGACCAGAGACACCAATACACTGCAACATACACACACACTGAGAGTTAGCCACGCACACAGTGAGAGAGAGAAAAACACACACACACTGAGAGAGACATACACAGTGAGAGAGAAGACACAGATATTGAGAGACACACACATGCTAAGAACCAAGAAAACACTCACACTGAAAAGGGACACACACACTGAGAGAGAGACAAAAACACACTGAGAGACACACATACTGAGAGACACAGACAGAGACAACACAATGGAGAGTGACGCACATGCTGACAGAGACACGCACATCCATGGAAGACAAACACACTCCTGAGAGCGAGACACACACACATTGAGCGAGAGAAACATACACACAGACAGCAAGACAACAAACTTCCACACTAAGAGAGACACACAAACACTGAGAGAGAGGACCCACCTACACACCTGGGAGGGAGAGACACACATACTGAGAGACACACACAGAGATTAAATATAGACACAACAACACTGAGGCAGAGACACAATGAGACAGACACACACACATTGAGAGAGAGACACCGGGAGACACAAGAACAGAGACACTGAGAGTCACACGTAGACACACACAGAGAGAAACAAACACACACTGACAGAGACACACACTGTGAAAGAGGGAACACACAACACACAGAGACACATACACACTGAGAGACACACACACACACTGAGAGAGACACACACACACTGAGAGAGACAGACATCCTCACTGAGAAGGAGGAAAACAAACTGAGAAACACACACCACTGAGAGACACAAACATTGTGAGACAAACACACTGAGACACACACACACATAGAAACATAGACATACAGAGAGAGACCCACTCACACTGAGAGAAAGAGAGAGTGATCCACACTGAGAGGCAGAAACACACACTGAGAGACACATCCACTGAGAGAGACATACACAGAGAGACACACAAACACACTGATAGTCACACACACTGTGATAGAGACACAAACATCCTGAGATACTCACAGACACTAGAAATAGACACACAACACTGAGGTAGACACACAATGAGAAAGACACCCACATTAAGAGACAGACACACCGAGAGACACACGAACAGAGACCCTGTGAGAGTGACACATAGACTGACACAGAGAGACATGCACATACACGGAAAGAGACACACACGTACTGAGAGTTAGCTATGCACACTGAGAGAGAGACAAACACACAAGCACTGAGAGAGACACACAATGTGAAAGAGAGAACACACAATATATAGAGACACAGGCATACTGAGAGAGACACATACAATGAGACAGACATCCGCACTGACAAAGAGAAATACACACTAAGAGACACACACACACACACAGAGACATACAGACTGAGAGGCACAAACACTGCGAGACACACACTGTGACACCCACACACACACTTAGAGACATAGACATACAGAGAGAGAGTGTCTCACACACTGAGAGACAGACACACTGAGAGACTCACACAAACACTAGAAACAGACGCACAACACTGAGGCAGACACACAGTGAGAGAGACACACACGCATTGAGACACAATGGGAGACAAAGGTACAGAGACACTGTGGGAGTCACACAGAGACACACACACAGAGACACACACTCTGAAAGAGACACACACACTCACACTGAGAGTTATCCATGCACACTGAGAGACAGAGACAAACACAACTCACTAAAGACACACACACACTGAGAGACACACACAATGAGACAGACATGAACACTGAGGAGAAACACACACTGATAAAGACATACGCACTGAGTGAGAGGCACAAACATTGTGAGACACACACTAACACCCCCACACACACTTAGAGACCTAGACATACAGAGAGAAAGACTCACAGACAAAGAGAGACACAAACACACGAGAGACAGACACAGTGAGACACTCACACAAACACTAGAGACAGACACACAACACTGAGGCAGACACACAGTGAGACAGACACACATACATTGAGAGACACAATGGGAGACACACAAACAGAGACACTGTGGAGTCACACAGAGATACACACCCTGAAAGAGACACACACTCACACTGAGAGTTATCCACACCACACTGAGAGAGACATACACAGTGAGAGAGGGACACATACATTGTGAGACACACACACAGAGACACATACACACACCTAGAGACATATACATATAGAGAGAGACTCACAGACAATGGGAGACCCAAACACACAGAGAGACAGACACACTGAGTGACTCACACAAACACTAGAGACAGACACACAACACTGAGGCAGACACACAGTGAGACAGACACACACACATTGAGAGGCACAATTGGAGACACACAAACAGAGACCCTGTGGAGTCACACAGAGATACACACCCTGAAAGAGACACACACACTCACACTGAGAGTTATCCACGCACACTGAGAGAGACATACACAGTGAGAGATGGACACATATATTGTGAGACACACACACAGAGACACATGCACACACCTAGAGACCATATACATACAGAGAGAGACACACACAATCTGAGAAATAGATAGCCACACTGAGAGAGAGAAACACACATGGAGAAAGATTTAAACACTGAGAGAGAGACCAAAAAACAGAGAGAACAATATATAGACATGCACACTGAGAGACACACACTGAAACACATATGCATACAGAGAGAGACACACAGAGACACAGACACACACTGAGAGAACCACACACACAGGGACCCAAAGAGTCACACACACTCAGAGAGCAAGACACAGACTGAGAGAGTCACACACACTGAGAGACTCACACAGACACTAAAAGAGACACACAATGCTGAGGCAGCAAACACAATAAAACAGACACACACACACATAGAGGGAGAGACATAATGGGAAACACACGAACAGAGACACTGTGGAGACACACACATACAGAGACACAAACACACTGAGAGAGACACACACAATGAGGCAGACATCCACCCTGAGAAGGAGAAACATGCACTGAGAGACCCACACATTGAGAGAGACATACGCACTGAGTGAGAGGCACAAACATTGTGAGACACACACTGTGACACCCACACACACACTTAGAGACATAGACTTACAGAGAGAAAGACACACACACTGAGATACAGACACACTTGAAGACTCACACAAACACTAAAAACAGACACACAACACTGAGGCAGACACACAGTGAGCCAGACACACACACATTGAGAGACATAATGGGAGACACAGGAACAGAGACACTGTGGGAGTCACACAGAGACACACACACAGAGACACACACCCTGAAAGAGACACACACACACTGAGAGTTATTCATGCACATGGAGAGAGACAGAAAACCTCAAACACGCAGAGAGACACACACACTGAGATAGACATACACAGTGAGAGAGAGACAGAGACATTGTGAGACACACACTGAGACACACACACACACACTTAGAGACATATACATACAGAGAGACACACACACACCGAGAAATAGAGAGACATCCACACGGAGAGAGAGAAACACACACAGAGAAAGACTTAAACACTAAGAGAGAGACACAAAAACAGAGAGACAACATAGAGACACGCACACTGAGAGACACACACTGAAACACATACACATACAGAGAGAGACACACCACACACAGACACAGACACACACTGAGAAACAGACACACACACATTGAGAGAACATGCCCACAGACACTCACTGAGGCCCACACCGTCAGAGAGCGAGACACACACACTGTGAGAGTCACACACACTGAGTGGGACAAAACCACACTGAGAGTCACACACAAGAGAGAGACACACACATTCACAGGGAGACACACACACTTTGAGAGACATACACAGAGAGAGAGAGAAACAAACATACGCTAAGAACCAGAAACACTCACACTAAACAGGACATACACACTGAGAGGGACACACAAACACACTGAAGACACACATTCTGAGAGACACACAGACACACACAAATTGAGACTGACGCACATGCTGAGAGAGACACACATACACTTAGAGACATACACATACAGAGAGAGATACACACACACATTGAGTGAGAGAGAGACATCCACACTGAGAGAGAGAAACACACACAGAGACACACACACAAAGAGAGACTTAAACACTGACTGAGAGACACAAACACACTGAGAGTCACACACACTGAGAGACTCACACAAACACTAGGAAGAAACACAAGACCGAGGCAGACACACAGTGAGACCGACACACACATTAGAGGGAGAGACATAATGGGAGACTCACGAACAGAGACACTGTGGAGACACACAGAAGCACACACACACACACACAGACACACACACACTGAAAGATATACACACACTGAGAGTTAGCCACGCACACAGTGCGAGAGAGAAAAACACACACACACTGAAAGAGACATACACAGTGAGAGAGAGACACAGATATTGAGAGACACACACACGCTAAGAACCAGAAACACTCACACTGAAAGGGACACACACACTTTGAGAGAGACAAAAACACACTGAGAGACACAGACAGAGACACACAAATTGAGAGTGACGCACACACTGATAGAGACACCTACATCCAGGAAGACAAACACACTCTGGAGAGTGAGACACACACAGACATTGAGGGAGAGAAACATACACACAGACAGCAAGACACAAACTCCCACACTAAGAGAGACACACAAACACTGAGAGAGAGAGACCCACCTACACACCTGGGAGGGAGAGACACACATACTGAGAGACACACACAGACACTAAAAATAGACACACAACACTGAGGCAGACACACAATGAGACAGACACACATGCATTGAGAGAGAGACACACTGGAGACGCAAGAACAGACACTGAGAGTCACACAGAGACACACCAGAGTGAAACACACACAACTGACAGAGGCACACACTGTGAAAGAGGAAACACACAACACACAGAGACACATACACACTGAGAGACACAGACACACTGAGAGAGACACACACACTGAGAGAGACATGCACACATTGAGAGAGACAGACATCTGCACTGAGAAGGAGAAAACAAACTAGAAACACACACACTGAGAAAGACATACACCCTGAGAGAGAGACACAAACATTGTGAGAGAGACACAAACATTGTGAGAGACACACACACATAGAGACATAGACATACAGAGAGAGACCCACACACACTGAGAGAAAGAGAGAGTGATCCACACTGAGAGACAGAAACACACACTGAGAGACACACCCACTGAGAGAGACATACACAGTTAGAGAGACACACAAACACACTGATAGTCACACACACTGTGAGAGAGACACAAACATCCTGAGATACACACAAACACTAGAAATAGACACACAACACTGAGGTAGACACACAATGAGAAAGACACCCACATTAAGAGACAGACACACAGAGAGACACATGAACAGAGACACTGTGAGAGTCACACATAGACTGACACAGAGAGAGACACACATAAACCGAAAGAGACACACACGTACTGAGAGTTAGCCATGCACACTGAGAGAGAGAGACAAAGTCACAAGCACTTAGAGAGACACACACGAGAGAGAGACACACACTCTGAAAGAGATAACACACAATATACAGAGACACAGGCACACTGAGAGAGACACACACAATGAGACAGACATCCACACTGAGAAGGAGAAACACACACTGAGAGACACACACACACACAGAGACATACACACTCAGAGGCACAAACACTGTGAGACACACATTTTGATACCCACACACATGCTTAGAGACATAGACATACAGAGAGAGAGAGACTCACACACACTGAGATACAGGCACACAGAGAGACTCACACAAACACTAGAAACAGACACCCAACACTGAGGCAGACACACAGTGAGAGAGACACACACACATTGAGAGACACAATGGGAGACACACGAAAGGAGGCACTGTGGGAGTCACACAGAGACACACCCTGTAAGAGACACACACACACACACAGAGAGTTATCCACTCACACTGAGAGAGACATACACAGTCAGAGAGGGACACATACATTGTGAGACACACACACACAGACACACACACACACTTAGAGACATACACATACAGAGAGAGACACACACACTCTGAGAAATAGACATCCACACTGAGAGAGAGAAACACACACGGAGGAAGACATAAACACTGGGAGAGAGACACAAAAACAGAGAGACAACATATTGACATGCACACTGAGAGACACACACTGAAACACATATGCATACAGAGAGAAACAAACACACACAGACACACACTGAGAGAGACACACACACAGGGACCCAAAGAGTCACACACACTCAGAGAGCAAGACACACATACTGAGAGAGTCATACACACTGAGAGAGAGACACAAACACACTGAGAGTCACACACACTGAGAGATTCACACAGACACTAAAAAGAGACACACAACACTGAGGCAGACACAGAGTGAGCCAGACACACACACATAGAGGGAGAGACATAATGGGAGACACATGAACAGAGACACTGTGGAGACACACAGATACATACACACAGAGACACACACACACACAGAGACACACACACAGAGACACACACAATGAGACAGACATCCACCCTGAGAAGGAAAAACACGCACTGAGAGACCCACACATTGAGAGAGACATACACACTGAGTGAGAGGCACAAACTTTGTGAGCCACACACTGTGACACCCACACACACGCTTAGAGACATAGACTTACAGAGAGAGAGACACACACACTGAGATACAGACACACTGAGAGACTCACACAAACACTAAAAACAGACACACAACACTGAGGCAGACACACAGTGAGCCAGACACACACACATTGAGAGACATAATGGGAGACACAGGAACAGAGACACTGTGGGAGTCACACAGAGACACACACACACACATCGACACACACCCTGAAAGAGACACACACACAGTGAGAGTTATCCATGCACACTGTGAGAGACAGACAAACACACATGCAGAGAGACACACACACTGAGATAGACATACACAGTGAGAGAGAGACACAGACATTGTGAGAAACACACTGAGACACACACACACACTTAGAGACATATACATACAGAGAGACACATGCACACACTGAGAGATGGAGAGTCATCCACACTGAGATAGAGAAATGCACACGGAGAAAGACTGAAACACTGAGAGAGAGAGACACAAAAACAGAGAGACAACATAGAGACACACATACTGAGAGACACACTCTGAAACACATATATACAGAGAGAGATACACACACAGACACAGACACACACTGAGAAACAGACACACACCCACTGAGAGAACATGCCCACAGACACTCACTGAGACCCACAGCATCAGAGAGTGAGACACATACACTGTGAGAGTCAAACACACTGAGAGTGAGACAAAACCACACTGAGAGTCACACACAAGAGAGAGACACACACATTCACAGGGAGACACACACACATTGAGAGACATACACAGAGAGAGACACACAGGCTAAGAACCAGAAACACTCACACTAAACAAGACACACACACTGAGAGAGACACACAAACACACTGAGAGACACACATTCTGAGAGACACACAGAGGCACACAAATTGAGACTGACACACACGCTGAGAGAGACACACATACACTTAGAGACATACACATCAGAGAGAGATACACACACACACTGAGTGAGAAAGAGACATCCGCACTGAGAGAGAGAAACACACACAGAGACACACACACAAAGAGAGACTTAAACACTGACTGAGAGACACAAACACACTGAGAGTCACACACACTGAGAGACTCACACAAACACTAAAAAGAGACACACAACACTGAGGCAGACACACAGCGAGACCGACACACACACTTAGAGGGAGAGACATAATGGGACACACACGAACAGAGACACTGTGGAGACACACAGAGAGACACACACATACAGACACACACACACACTGAAAGATACACACACACTGAGAGTTAGCCACGCACACAGTGAGAGAGAGAAAAACACACACACACTGAGAGAGACATACACAGTGAGAGAGAGACACAGATATCGAGAGACACACACATGCTAAGAACCAGAAACACTCACTGAAAGGGACACACACTCTGAGAGAGAGACAAAAACACACTGAGAGACACACATACTGAGAGACACAGACAGAGACACACAAATGGAGAGTGACGCACACGCTGACAGAGACACGCACATCCAGGAAGACAAGCACACTCCTGAGAACGAGACACACACACACATTGAGGGAGAGAAACATACACAGAGAGAGACACAAACTCCCACACTAAGAGAGACACACAAACACTGAGAGAGAGACCCACCTACACACCTGGGAGGGAGAGACACACATACTGAGAGACACACACAGACACTAAAAATAGACACACAACACTGAGGCAGACACACAATGAGACAGACACACACACATTGAGAGACAGACACGCTGGGAGACACAAGAACAGAGACACTGAGAGTCACACAGAGAGAAGCACAGAGAGAAACAAACACATACTGACAGAGACACACACTGTGATAGAGGAACACACAACACACAAAGACACACACACACTTAAAGAGTCACACACACACTTAAAGAGACACACACACACTGAAAGAGCCAAACACACACTGAGAGAGACACACACACACTGAGAGACACAGACATCCGCACTGAGAAGGAGGAAAACAAACTAAGAAACACACACAGTGAGAGAGACATACACAGTGAGACAGGGACACAGACAATGTGAAACACACACACAGAGACACACAACCACACTTAAAGACATATACATACAGAGAGAGACACACACACTCTGAGAAATAGACATCCACACTGAGAGAGAGAAATACACATGGAGAAAGAATACTGAGAGAGAGACACAAAAACAGAGAAACAACATAGAGACATGCACACTGAGAGACACACACTGAAACACATATGCATACAGAGAGAGACACACACACAGAGACACAGACACACACTATGAGAGACAAAAACACAGGGACCTACAGAGTCACACACACACTCAGAGAGCAAGACACACGGACTGAGAGAGTCACATACATTAAGAGAGAGACACAAGCACACTGAGTCACACACACTGAGAGACTCACACAGACACTAAAAAGAGACACACAATGCTGAGGCGGAAACACAATGAGACAGATACACACACATAGAGAGTGAGACATAATGGGAGACACACGAACAGAGACACTGTGGAGACACACACACAGACACACACACACTGATAGAGACACACACAATGAGACAGACATCCACTCTGAGAAGGAGAAACATGCAATGAGAGACCCACACACTGACAGAGACATACGCAGAGTGAGAGGCACAAACATTGTGAGACACACACTGTGACACCCACACACACGCTTAAAGACAGACTTACAGAGAGAGAGACTCATACACACTGAGATACAGACACACTGAGAAACTCACACAAACACTAAAAACAGACACACAACACTGAGGCAGACACACAGTGAGACAGACACACACACATTGAGAGACATAATGGGAGACACAGGAACAGAGACACTGTGGGAGTTACACAGAGACACACACCCTGAAAGAGACACACACACAGTGAGAGCTATCCACGCACCCTGAGACAGACAAACACACATAAGCAGAGAGAAACACCCACTGAGATAGACATACACAGTGAGAGAGAGACAGAGACATTGTGAGACACACACTGAGACACAAACACATACTTAGAGACATATACATACAGAGAGAGACACACACACACTGAGAGATAGAGAGACATCCACACTGAGATAGAGAAACACACATGGATAAAGACTGAAACACTGAGAGAGAGACACAAAACAGAGAGACAATATATAGACATGCATACTGAGAAACACACACTGAAACACATACACATACAGAGAGAGAGAGACACACACACACAGACACACACTGAGAAACAGACACACACACACTGAGAGAACATGCCCACAGACACTCACCGAGACCCACAGCATCAGAGAGTGAGACACATACACTGTGAGAGTCAAACACACTGAGAGTGAGACAAAACCACACTGAGAGTCACACACAAGAGAGAGACACACACATTCACAGGGAGACACACACACAATGAGAGACATACACAGAGACAGAGACACACACACACGCTAAGAACCAGAAACACTCACACTAAACAAGACACACACACTGAGAGAGACACACAAACACACTGAGAGACACACATTCTGAGAGACACACAGAGGCACACAAATTGAGACTGACACACACGCTGAGAGAGACACACATACACTTAGAGACATACACATCAGGGAGAGATACACACACACACTGAGTGAGAAAGAGACATCCACACTGAGAGAGAGAAACACACACAGAGACACACACACAAAGAGAGACTTAAACACTGACTGAGAGACACAAACACACTGAGAGTCACACACACTGAGAGACTCACACAAACACTAAAAAGAGACACACAACACTGAGGCAGACACACAGCGAGACCGACACACACACTTAGAGGGAGAGACATAATGGGACACACACGAACAGAGACACTGTGGAGACACACAGAGAGACACACACATACAGACACACACACACACTGAAAGATACACACACACTGAGAGTTAGCCACGCACACAGTGAGAGAGAGAAAAACACACACACACTGAGAGAGACATACACAATGAGAGAGAGAGACACAGATATTGAGAGACACACACATGCTAAGAACCAGAAACACTCACACTGAAAGGGACACACACACTGAGAGAGAGACAAAAACACACTGAGAGACACACATACTGAGAGACACAGACAAAGACACACAAATGGAGAATGACATACATGCTGAGAGAGACACCCACATCCAGGAAGACAAACACATTCCTGAGAGCGAGACACACACACACATTGAGGGAGAGAAATATACACAGAGAGAGAGACACACAAACTCCCACACTAAGAGAGACACACAAACACTGAGAGAGAGATACCCACCTACACACCTGGGAGGGAGAAACACACATACTGAGAGACACACACAGACACTAAAAATAGACACAAAACACTGAGGCAGACACACAATGAGACAGACACACACACATTGAGAGAGAGAGAGACACACCGGGAGACACAAGAACAGAGACACTGAGAGTCACACAGAGACACACACACAGAGAAGCACACACACACTGACAGAGACACACACTGTGAAAGAGGGAACACGCAACACACAGAGACACATACACACTTAGAGAGACACACACACACTGAGAGAGAGACACACACTGAGAGAGACAGACATCTGCACTGAGAAGGAGGAAAACAAACTGAGAAACACACACACTGAGAGAGACATACACACTGAGTGACAGGCACAAACATTGTGAGACACACACACTGTGACACCCACTCACACACTTAGAGACATAGACATACAGAGAGAGAGACTCACAGACACTGAGAGACACAAACACACTGAGAGACAGACACACTGAGAGATTCACACAAACACTAAAAACAGACACACAACACTGAGGCAGACACACAGTGAGACAGACACATACACATTGAGAGACACAATGGGAGACACACGAACAGAGACACTGTGGGAGTCACACAGAGACACACACACACACACAGACACACACCCTGAAAGACAGACACACACACACTGAGAGTTATCCACGCACACTGAGAGAGATACAAACACACACACGCTGAGAGACACACACACTGAGAGAGACATACACAGTGAGAAAGGGACACAGACATTGTGAGACACAGGCACAGAGACACACACACACACTTAGAGGCATATACATACAGAGAGAGATATACACACACACTGAGAGTCACACACATTGCAAGAGAGACACAAGCAGACTGAGAGACACACACAAGAGAGAGACAGTCACAGGGAGACACAGACACACTGATAGACATACACAGAGAGGGAGACACACACACACACACACACACACACACACACATGCTAAGAACCAGAAACACTCACACTGAACGAGACACACACACTGAGAGAGAGACAGAAACACACTGAGAGACACATATTCTGAGAGACAAGCAACAGTTAGAACTCAACATGGAACAGACTGGTTTCAAATTTGGGAAAGGAGTATATCAAGCCTGTATTTTATCACCCTGGTTATCTTATATGCATAGTACATCATGTGAAATGCCAGGCTTGATGAAGCCTGAGCTGAAATCAAGATTTCTGGGAGAAATACCAATAACCTCAGATATGACACCACTCTTATGGTAGAAAGTGAAGAGCAACTAAAGAGCCTCTTGATAAAAGTGAAAGAGGAGAGTGAAAAAGTTGGCTTAAAACTCAACGTTCAAAAAACTAAGATCGTGGCATCTGGTCCCATCACTTCATGGGAAATAGATGGGGGAAGCATGAAAACAGTGACAGGTTTTATTTTCTTGGACTCCAAAATCACTGCAGATGGTGACTGCAGCCATGAAACTAAAAGACACTTCTTCCTTGGAAGAAAAGTTATGACCAAACTAGACAGCATAGTAAAAAGCAATGACATTACTTTACTGACATAGGTCTGTCTAGTCAAAGCTATGCTTTTTCCAGTAGTCATGTATGCATGTGACAGTTGGACCAGAAAAAAGGCTGGGTGCCAAAGAATTGATGCTTTTGAACTGTGATGTTGGAGAAGACTCTTGAGTGATCCTCGAACTGCAAGTACATCGATCCACTCAACCCTAAAGGAAATTGACCCTGAATATTCATAAAAAGGACTGATGCTGAAGCTGAAGTTCCAATACTCCGGCCACCTGATGCCAAGATTTGACACATTGGAAAATAACCGGATGCTGCAAAAGACTGAGGGTAAGAGGAGAAAGGGGCGACAGAGGATGAGATGCTTGGAAGGCATCATCGACTAATGGACATGAGATTGAACAAGCTCTGGTAGATGGTGAAGGACAGGGAAGCCTGGAGTGCTACAGTTCATGGGATCAAACAGAGTCTAAACAACAATTGCATTAAATCATGAAAGCTGTAACAACAAGATGAATTGACCTCTCCTGAGTGCCTTCTATGCATCAGGCACTGTGTTATGGAATTTACACCTATTAAGTGATTCTTATAGGTTTGATAATATTTAATAGATGAGAAAACAGGATTCAAGATGCAAAGTAACTCTATTTTTAGTTCTTTATTAAAGGAACTGAACCTGCCTTGTCATTAATAAGAATATGAAGACAAGCCTCACATTTACTGCAATTTTTATATTTAATTCAGCAAATATTTTAAAGGTAAACCTATTAAGCACTGAGATCAGACTTGGGGAAAGATCAGAAGAGTGAGATAATTAGTAAGACTTTGGACTTGTCCCCAGAGGCTGACTCTGTAACTGGGAGAGAGGAGAAATGGACCAGGTAAAAGGAAGAAAGGATACATCCAGATGCAGTGCAACGCCTCAGGAGAACTTTGGCCAAGAGGACACTGATCCCAACAGAGAGGATGTGGGAAAGCTTGGAGGTGCAGTTCATACTGAGCTGAGTAAACTGCAGGAGGAGACATGGAAGCAGTCGGGTTCCCCGAGTCTCCCTCCATTCTTCAACAGCATGCATTCATGAAGCTGAGCAGACCATTTAAGCCAGGCGGGAGCACTTTCAGACAGAAGATCAAAGTCTGAGAGCAAATCCCTGGCAAGGGGCACACTGTGCAGATCCAGTGCAGTGGAGGAAGGAGAGGGCTACTTGTAGGCTCTGCATGAGTGGCAGGTATAGGCGGCTGGCGTGGAGAGTGCCTTTATAAAATGAGGATCCAACATGCAAAAAGCGGGAGATCTCTTACTGAACTTCAGCTTTTTTGGCCATTCTAGATAAATCAAAAGTCCTGGCACCTGGCCCACACACCCTCCTATTGTGAGTGGCAGCTCCTTCTGGGCTAGATCGTGCTCTCTGCATGTGTTCCAGCCCCCTCGCTTCCTGTGGTTTGTACCCATTGACCTCACTTCTTCAAGTTGCCTGCCAGGGCCCTGGAGCAACAGGGACTCTGTCACTTGGCTCAGTCTCATGCTGAGTCAGAGGACTAAAAAGGTCAACAGGTTCTGTGCTTAAATCTTGTCACTACGACTTTACTACATGCTACCTTAGCTTCCTCATCTGTTAAGTGGGCATAACAGTATACTCAAATCTATAGCAACCACTCAGTATGTGTAATTTTCTTAGCATAGCATCTGGACCCATCAGTTCAGTTCAGTTGCTCAGTCATGTCCAACTCTTTGTGACCCCATGGACTGCAGAATGCCAGGCTTCCCTGTCCATCACCAACTCCCAGGGCTTGCTCAAACTCATGTCTCTTGAGTCAGTAATGCCATCCAAGCATCTCATCCTCTGTCACCCCCTTCTCCTCCTGCCTTCAATCTTTCCCATCATCAGGGTTTTTTCCAATGAGTCAGATCTTTGCATCAGGTGCCAAAGTATTGGAGCTTGAGCTTCAGTATCAGTCCCTCCAATGAATATTCAGGACTGACTTCCATTAGTATTGACTGGTTTTATCTCCTTGCAGTCCAAGGGACTCTGAACAGTCTACTCCAACACCATAGTTCAAAAGCATCAATTCTTCAGCCTTCAGCCTTCTTTATGATCCAGTTCTCATATCCATACATGACTACTGGCAAAACCATAACTTTGACTACACAGACCTTTTCTATACTGTTTACGTTTATCATAGCTTTTCTTCCGAGCAGCAAGTGTCTTTTAATTTCATGAATGCAGTCACAATCTGCAGTGATTTTGGAGTCCAAGAAAATAAAATCTATCACTGTTTCCATTGTTTCCCCATCTGTTTGCCATGAAGTGATGGGACCGGATGCCATGATCTTATTTTTTTGAATGTTGAGTTTTAAGCTAGCTATTTCACTCTCCTCTTTAACTTTCATCAAGAGACGCTTCAGTTCCTCTTTGCTTTCTGTCATAAGGGTGATGTCATCTCCATATCTGAGGTAATTGATATTTCTCCCAGCAATGTTGCTATGCCAACAGCAAGCTGCTTAAAGATAGTCCCCAGAACCCCAGAGGGACACAATAGCAGGCTGGCAACAAGGTGACTTGGAGCACTTTTTTCTGCCCTTGTCAACCAATGGTAGGTCCCAAAAGCAGATGAAAGACCACGGCATAATTTTCCTGGTTCCCTTCCCAATATCATCTTTGTGCACCAAGTTTATCCCAACCTTTCAACTCATGGAACCCTCCTTGCTGACCTAGTGACTTTGCACTGTTACTACACCCAGCATACAGATGTGAAACCTGAGGCTGGAAAAGGGTCATCACTGGCTCAAGATCTTAAACCCTGGCCAATGAGCCATGACACCACAAGGCCAAGGACAAACCCAGGCAAGGACACTGATCTGGGCTGCTCAGCCCTGCGCTGTGAGGCTGATGGTCATACACCTTCATGGGTAACCAGGGTACCTGGAGGGACACTAGGGCACAGAAGCTGGGGTGGGCAAACAAGAGACAGCCTCCAGATATTGGGCTGATTGGAAACCACAATTTTGCGCAGGGAAAACATGGCCTTTGCAATTTAGGGTCAAGATTAATCCTAAGAATATTAGCTACCAAGCATGGAGTAAGTGAGGCCTGGGTGCCACTTCCTAAAGGCAGCTTTCCATCCTGTCCAAAGCTAACACACAGGCTTCTCTGAGACAGAGGGGGGCGCCCAGCAAGGCAAGCAGCACCAGCAGCAGCACAATGACCTTTCTCCTCATCTCCTCTACTTGCATTGCCTATTGGCACTTGAGAAGTGTGGTATGAAAGCAAGTCAACAAGGTGAGCCTAATGCTGCTGAGCTTCTGGTGTCATTGCCTATGTCTCAAAACCAGAGATTTCTGAATCACATTAACACCCCAGAATTGTGTGGGTGGACCCAGGTTTTTTTGGGCTGTACTGGGAGACCACACAGGGCTCCTTCAGCTCTTGTCCTGAAACAAGATTGTGGACAGGTGTCCAGAATTACAAACTAGTGAATACACGAGTTTGCCAAGTGTCCTTCTTCTTTTTAGCTCTATGTTCCACCCATTTATACCACAGAAGACCATGGTTGGTACCAAAAGATTCCACATCCTGAGGCTGTTTGGCAGATGGTGTGGTGTATACTCATCCAGGTTGACCTGGGGCTGGCCCTCGGTCCTGCCTGTCCCAGGAAGGGTATCCCTCTAGGCCAAAGGTTGGAGGAAGGTAACAGAACCAGTACCCCTGGGCCTCCGTCAGTCTCTGAAAGTGTTGGCTCTTATTGGGGCTAAGATGACTTGTGCCTAATGCTTTGTCCAAAACCTTTGGGGGCCACAAGAGTTTAGGGATTTAGAAATCATTAATAGTGACACAGAGATCAACACCCAGGCAGGCACATGCAAACACACTGACACGACTGCAGTGAACCATATGACTGTTAATACCAAGTGGGCTACATAGAGAAAATTCGGGATACTATAAATAGCTTCTTGGTATCATCCATTTTTTGTTTTACTACCAAAAGTGTTTAGGTCAATCTGGTGAAAACACTTGGCTGCTGAAGTGTTCTGGGTGATAGAATGGTGGACAGCAGATTATGGACCTGAGGCAGCAGGCAGATGTTGACTCCTGCACAGTTCAGGGAAGAGGCTCACAGCTTCATAGATTCCTAGTCCTGCTAGGAACTTGTGGTCCTAGCACTGGTTCCCCCCAGTTCACAAATCCTTGCAGTTTGACTCAGCTCACAATGCCTGTCTCCAGGGGCCACTATATACATCTTTGCTCAAAATCCACCAGTGGCTCTCAAGCCCCAAACCAGGCCACATCCTATAGAACCTTTGACACTGGGGGCCAATGGTGTCCATCTCTTCCCCCTTTCCTAATCTGAGGATCCTTGCTGTCTCCCTGTCTCCCAGCTGCAGACTTCAAGGTACATGCCTGCATTCCCACTCATTCTGGGGAAAGCTTTCTTGGCAAAAGAGATGCCTCTTCAACCAGTATTCATAGTAGGTGCTTTCTGGTTTACAGACTGCTTTTGTGTGAATCATCCAGTGACTGGCTCACTCCCATCAGATACACAAATAAATAGTATTACTAGTAATGGGCACATTTCACACTGTGCTCATCCTTCAGATAAACAAATGGAGACTCTGAGAGGGAGTGATTTGCTGAGACTCACACTCCAGAAGTGGTGGTGCTGGGGACCAATCCAGGTTTGAGATGGCAGAACAGAGTGTCTTCTTTCTTGCACACCACCTCTGTGGAGGACCATAGCCTCCCCAGCCTTCCTGGCTGCTGCACATACCTGCTCGCAGACTTGCCTCTGCAGGCAATGGATGAAACTTCACAGCACATCAAAGTCTCTAGAAATCCTTTGCTAAAAATCCCTCAGAGGACCTATACAGATGGTGTCAGGCTGCAGGCCCTCCACAAGCTCGCCTGCTCCAGCTACACACCTGGGCTCAGTTCCCTCCATGGGTCTAACTCTTGGCGGGCCTTCCTCCATTTTCCAGCGAAGGAGACCCTCTTCACTACAAGACCCAGCCAAGATGGCCCTCCCGTCTAAAAAGCCCTCCATGGTCCCTTGATGTGAGTCAGTGTTTGGTCCCCCACATTTCATGCTCCCCAACCTCTGCCTCGTATCAAGCTCTGCACTTTACAGGTCTGCCTGGAAGATGTGCTCCAACCTCTCCACCCCGAGCCCTGAGTGATGCAGGTGTGAGGGAATACCTGAGGGCCTGCACAGTGGAGGAGCCTCTTACAGGACAGGTGTCCTTGGACTTGAATGCACTTTTTCTTGGCACCCAAACCTGCCCTCTCCCATCAGATTGTGCTTACACCATGGCTAGCAGATGGCTTGTTGTTGGGGGCCAGAGTGAGGTACTCCGCCCGTGACAAAGGTCATGAGGAAGGAGGCTCGACATACGCAAAGGCGGGATCGAGCCTCAGGAGTCCCCCTGGAACTCCTCGAGCATCTACCCCCATAACCAGAGCCTGCCTACTTTACTACTTTGTGCTCACCTACACCTCTGACTTTACGGGGGGCTGTCCCCCACCACCTCTTTTGGAGAAGGAGTTAACTTAGAGCTCCAGTTTATAATAATTCCTGGGCGTGATAAGAGTGTTTTAACCTACAAACTCCTCTGAAGGTTCTCTGGCCTGCCTGACAGGCTTGTCCGGCCACATGTGATCGCTCACAGCCTCCCAACCGTGAGAAGCACAAGATGCTTTAAACCTTCTAAAAACAGGTTCCTTAGAAAAGTTAGAAAACTATTAGTATAAGTATAATGGGCTAATTAGAAATTGTGTTGGTGAAGGGTTTTTCATTTGTTGAGCCAATGTTTGTTGCTAAGTCTCCACATCCCCTGCCCTTACACACATTAATGAATATATAGAATTAACCTTTGATATTAATCACGTTAGACCTTAGGCTAAGTAAATTCTTTCCTTAACTAAAACCCACTACACCCTCACCCTGTAGGAATGTAACTTTATTTGGGTGGCGTCTGTTTTGAGAATAATCAGCCCTGGAGAAATAAGTGTCCTGATTGACTGACCGCTGTCACAAGGAGAGGGTCGTAAATTGTCAGCAGGCCCCCCTGGCCAGAAGATGATGTAACACCCCTAAGACCTCTGTATACATTTGTGTGAAGCACCTGACTTTAATAAAAGTCAGGACTGCTGTCCCCACGTGACTTTTGTATAACATCTTAGTGTATAAAAACAGACTCTGGAAAATAAAGAATTGGGATCAGTTTCTCGAAATACTGGTCTCCCCATGTCTCTCTCTCCCTCTGGCTGAGTCTCCATCTGGAGCGCGGAACCCACCATGCTTACTAATTATGCCTGGGCTTCTAAGATCCGACCGGGGAGGCCTCAGTGTCTCCTCTCCTTCGGGAGAACGGAAGGACGCCTGCGGCCTACGTAAGTGGTGCAAGCTTCTTGTCTTGAAGTTTTATTGGTCTCCCGCGTAAACCAAGCTACTCAGCCTCTTTTCTCCACTGAATTTTCCTACTGAGCTATCCTTATTCTATTACTCTTTATATCTCTAATTAATATCTAATTGAAGCTATCGTATCCTGACCCTCGCCGACGCCGTCTCTCCTTCGAGTACCCTGGATCAGCTGGGGCTGGTCCTCGGCAGGTGGCGCCCGAGACAGGGATTTTCGAAGGTAAGCTCCCCAAAGCAATCAGAGCCATCAGCCCTATTGCTCCCCGTTCTCGGAACAACTGGGTCACCAGCCCTCTTGTTCCCCCACGGAGCAGTTTGGGTCACCAGCCCTACTGCTCCTCCCTTGGAACAGTTTGGGCCATCAGCCTACTGTTCCTCCCCCGGAACAATCTGGGCCATCAGCCCTATTGTTCTTCCAGTGTTCGGACGGCTAGGACCCCACTCAAGGGTGCCACGGACCCCCCTGTAGGATAGACAGGGCGAGAGGAGTGGGAAGTGTTGAAAGTGTTAAAGAGTTAGAGTTAGAGAGAAAAAATGGTTTCTGAAGTTAAAAGGCCAAAGAAAAGCCTGATCTTTTGAAAGCTAAAAGCTTTATCTTCTATTATATTTAACTTTCTGACATGGATAACACTGAAACTAAGAATGGCAACTCTTTATACAAGTAATCTTGAAACTGTTAAAGCTACTGTTAATTTAGATACTTGGGTGAAGGTGAAAAAAACAACTAAACACTTATCCTATAAATATGATTAAAAATGTTCTGGATCCTCATCATGAGGCTGTGGGATAGCCTATGGGAGAGGCTATAGCAGTGGATGGTAGTGGGTCTCCACCTTCTGCGCAGATCATATTTTCTGCCATTGACGAAGAAAAGGAGGGAGACTGTGCTCTACCTCCGGAGGAAGGAGAGGGCTTACAGGACGCTGCGGCCGGGCGCCCTGGCGAGCCCCCTCCCCCTCTACACAAACCTTTAAAAATTTATCCAACAATTTCTGATTTAAGGCGACTACTCCACCTCCGCTTGCACCTCCCAGGGCCTAAAAATTCCCCAGTTTACATCCAAAGCCTCCCAGAGCATTGCCTAAGGTTGAAAAAGATAAAAAAAGTTTTATTTTTAAACAAAGCAGCTTTTAAAAAATACACAATACAGAGCCTGCTCCTGCAGAAAAACCCCCTCAGGGGGGCTTCACCCAAGCAAAAAAAAAAAAAAAGAGAGAAAGAGAGAAAAATAAAAAGAAAAAAGAAAAAAGTGAAAAAGAAAAAAGGAAAGAATATAGAGAAAGATCTAAAGATAGAAAAAGAACTAAAGAGTGAAAAGGAGAGAGGATCGGAGGAGGAAGGAATCAGGGAATGCAGCAAGATAGAAAAAGAAAAAAAAGGAAGTTAGAAAAAGAGATACAGAGAGAAAGAGAGGGAGGAGGAAAGAAAAAGTTAGAGAGAAAGAGGGTAAAGGAAACGAAACTAAAGAAAGAGAAGGTAGTAAGAAGGAAGAAGGGAGAATGAAAGAGGGAAACAAAAAGGAAATGATAGAAAGTAAAAGAAAAGAGAAAAGGAAGGAAAAAAGAGAGTGAGGGAAAGAAAACTTGAGAAAGATTTAAAGAGAAGAAGTAAGAAAAAATCAGCAGAGGAGAGGAGAGGACTTACAGGACACTGTGGCCAGACGCCCTGGCGAGCTACCTCCCCCTCTGCGCAAACTTTTAAAAAAAAACAAAACTTATCCACCACTTCTGATTTGGGGCGATAGCCGCCGCCTCCGTTTGTGCCTTCCAGGGCCCAAGAGTTCCCCACTTTGCCCCCAAAGCCTCTCAAAGTGTTGCCTAAGCCTGAAAAAGATAAAAAGTTTTTTAAACAGTGGAGCTTTTAAAACAGACTGCGTATACAATATGCTCCTTGGAGAAAACCCCCTCAGGGGGGTCTCACCCAGGCTAAGAGAAAAGCCAAACGGTAAGGGGATTTAGCAACAATATTAACCCTTGACGAGGTTACTCCAATTCCAACGGGAGTGGCTGGCCCCCTACCTGAGGGCATTGTAGGACTTGTGCTAGGGCGTAGCTCGCTTTCTAAAAAAAAAAAAAAAAAAAGAAAGAAAGAAAGAAAGAAAAAGAATAAATAAATAAAGAAAAGAAAATTTCGGTGGTGCATGGTGTAGTAGATTCTGATTATATTGAGAAATTAAAGTTTTGTTCTCACCGCCTACTAAAACTGTGCAAATTAATAAAGGTCAAAGAGTAACACAGCTTTTGCTTTTTACCTTATTATCAGACAAGGAAAAACCTTGACTTCTCAGGCTAGGAGCCACAGAACATTTGGATTTAGTGATCTAGCCTTTGGGTGCAGGGAATTACAGCTCCAAGGCCTTTAAAAGATCTTTTAATTCAAGAAAATAAAATGTCAGGGCTATTAGACACAAGAACAGACGTCTCTTAGCATTGCTGGAAAAGACTGGCCCAGTTCCTGGCCCACACATACTACTAAAAATGAGTTGGTGGGATTAGAGAAAGTGATATGTGGGGTGAGAATGCTGTAGAAAAAAAAAAAAAAAAGGTGAGGGAGAGTTTAAAACCTTGAAGAGTAGTGAGTTTCCTGTTGCTGGAAGTATTCAAGCAAAGATTAGATGGTTGCTTGTCATCTAAAAAGCTATAGACCAGATTTAGGTTACAAAACAAAAACTGGAGAAGCTTATAAAGATGTTGTGCAACACCTCTTTACTTGCTTCTCATATTTAGATGTGCCAAAAGTTTTAAAAACTGATAATGCCCCTTTGAAGCTGTGGAGAGATTGTTTACTAACTTTAAATGATTTCCAAAAATTATTAGGGGACATTAATTGGATATGCCCTCATTTAAAGCTGACTACTGCAGATTTAAAGCCTTTATTTGATTGCTTAAAAATTGATCCTAATTCCAGTTCTAAGAGAAAGTTGACTAATGAGACAGAGTTAGCTCTTGTTGAAGTGTATGAGACTTTAAATGGTCAGTTAATTAGGGTTAATATTACCAAAAGATGAGATTAAATTATTCTTGCCCTAAAACATACACCTACAGGATGCTTGTGACAAAAAGGCCCATTGGTTCCATCTACCAGTGACCCCAAGAAAAATAGTTTTATCTTATCCCAGCTTGGTGGCACAATTAATTATAAAAGGAGGAAAAAGGAAGTGTGGAACTTTTTAGAAAAGAAGTAGCAAATATAGTAATTTCCCAATAAGGATCAACTACAAGTCTTTTACAAAGTAGTGATGATTGGCAAGTTGCCCTGATAAATTTCAGGGGTCAAATTTTGTTCATTTGCCCTCAAGCCCCCACAGTAGTTAAAAGTTCAAAAATGTTAGATTGGCAGTTTGAAGATACCTGTGGAACTTTCCACCCTACGTAGTTCCTACGCTCCCCTTTACCCTATGGGGGAGGGACATGCTGTCTCAAATAGGAGGTACTCAGAGAAGGGTTTTCTCAATTTCTTAGTGATCAACAGGCGGTACAATTAATAATACTATATATATTATTATAAATACATAATATAAATATATTTGCCTAATTGCAGTTCGCCTAATTAGGTATGGGTATAAATAAAATATAATAGAGGTATACCTAATTCTATTTATGGATCTATACTTAATTAATCTGTATATAAATTGGTATGTATACTGTATATGCATATTATATATATACCATATAATCAAATATATTGCAGTAATATAATGTGTGTGGTTGATATTAATTGGTATGGTTTGATGTGCTGTGATGATATATGTTCTATATACTGTATAATTATATATGTGTGACATGTACTATTGCAGTACATTGGTTTGTGTTGGCTGGTATTAGCTGTGTACGTGTTGTATTGCTGTAATATATATTAATTAACATTAATTATAAAGATTAATTCAAGTATATTGATTATGTCAATAAGTTTATACTTGTTGCCATGTATAAATACATATATAAATACATTTGCATTTAGATATATCTGTATACCAAAATGAGATAAGGAGGTTATACATTTATTATTTAAATTTATACACAGACCTAAACTAAACATTAGACCTAAATTAACATATCCCAAAATTTAAATGTAAATTTTAAAAATTAAATGACAACTGCTTGACAATTCTTTTACCATAAAACCCCGTAGGTGTAATTGGGTAGCCAGACAAAAAATTGGTTTTATGGCAAAACGGCCCCCTAGAATGGGTCCATCTCCCCGCCCAGCTAAAAAAGTAGTGGCTTCTTATCCAGGACTGATAGCTACGTTGATATTAAAAGGGAGAAAGAGGAGCATTGAATTATTTGGTAAAGAGCCATCAGAAATTGTAATTCCATATAATAAGGAACAACTTGATGCTCTTCTAATGTTTGATGAGGACTGGCAGATTGCCGTAGGAAATTATTTTGGTCAAAATTTTTGCATCATTTACCTTCACATGTTTTGCTAAATTTTATATCCAGACATCCAGTTATTTTCCTGTCAGATGTAAACAATCTCCTATTCCAAATGCTCAAATAGTTTTTACTGATGGGTCAGCAAATGGTAAAGCCTCCATAGTCACTAAAAATCACCAAAAGGTTTTAGAAACACGGGAAACTTCAGCTCAAAAAGCTGAAATAACAGCAGTCATAGAGGCTTTTGCTATGTTTGCAGATGAAGAATTTAACCTTTATTCTGATTCTCAGTATATTGTCAGGTTGTTTCCACACATTGAAACTGCGGTTTTTGTCTGAAAATAAAACTACCATATTTCATTTGTTAACTAAATTACAGCAACAAATTTGGAAAAGAAATAAAATATTTTTCACTGGACACATTCAGGCTTATTCCGGATTGCCCGGCCCTTTAAATGCCTTTAATGACTTGGCTGACTTGTTAACCAGAAATGCAGTGGCTACGGTGATTGAGGAAGCCAGAGCCTCTCACTCACTTCATCATCAATATGCTACTGCCTTAAGATATCAATTCCAAATTCCCAGAGAAACTGCTAGGGAGATTGTGCACTCTTGCTTACACTGCCCCACTGTTTATAATATAGTCTACCTACGGGAGTTAATCCTCATGGTCTCAAACCTAACGTACTCTGGCAGATGGATGTAACTCATGTCTCTTCATTTGGAAAACTGTCCTTTGTTATACCTTTTCTCATGTCATTATTGCAACTTCTCGTACCGGAGAGGCATCTCTTTACTTGTTTTTCATATTTGGGCCTACCAAAAGCTCTGAAAACTGACAATGCTCCTGCTTACATTTCTAAGTCTTTTCAGGAATTTTGTTTACAGTTTCAAATTAAACACAATACAGGCATCCCTTATAATCCCCGGGGACAAACCATTGTGGAAAGAGCACATCAAACATTAAAGCTTCAAATTCAAAAATTAAAAGAAGGGGAGTTTAAGTATAGCTCTCCCCATCAAATCTTGCAACATGCTCTTTTTGTAATAAATATTTTAAATGCCGATTCCGCTGGAACTACTGCAATGCTTCGTCATTGATGCCTGGAGCAATTAATGTAAAACCATTAGTTAAATGGAAGGACCTCCTCTCAGGACAATGAAAGGGTCCTGACCCATTATTAACTAGCGGTCGAGGATGTGCTTGTATTTTTCCCACAGGAAGCAAAATTCTCCAATTTAGATCCGGGACAGGTTGATTCTCCATGTTGCAGACCCCAGACACCCAGTTCCCCCATTGCTTCGATCACAAAGAGGAGCCCGCCGGCAGGGAAGACAAGATAAACATCGAGATCCCAGCGAGACTGACAGGGCAGCTGCAGCGTGAACTCCAACCAGAAAATAATTCTACTTATTCTGTTTTAGCTTATCCACCCTTGCCTTATGTTTTCCTTTTTACTAATGACTCCAACAAACTTAATGTAGGCATGAATTATTCAGGTGGACCTAACGTAGTGACTTGTGAACAATGTATGCTTTCATCTTATTTAAACCCTCAATGTAATGTTTGCTCCTTTGTGGTGTTACAACGCCCACCCTATCTTATGGTGCCTATATGATAGCTATGGTCTTACTGTGTTACAACAACTGCAGGATTTAATGCGATTGCGACGGTTTGTGGTCTTGCTTATCCTAGGAATAGCAGCTTTAATAGCAGCAATTAGTTCTGTTACTGCAGCAGCAATATCATTGACTCAACAAGTGCATACCGCCCAATATGTTGATACCATGTCTAAAATTGTTTCTTTAACTCTAGCAACTCAGGAAGCTATAGATAGAAAATTGGAGATGAGAGTAGACGCCTTAGAAGAAGCAATTATGCATATTGGGACTGAGTTACAGGCTTTGAAGGTGAAGATGGCTTTTGACATGCCACGCTGATTACACGTGGATATGCGTGACATCTTTGAAAGTAAACGAGACAGATTATGAATGGGAAAAGATTAAAAATCATATCTCAGGTGTTTGGAACAGTTCTGATATTGGCCTGGACTTAGGGAAACTTCATAATCAAATACAGACCTTGGAACACTCTCGACTGGATTTTACCGCCACTGGAGCAGCTAATGACTTTTTTCACACCTTCTCTAACTTTTTCTCTGGAAAAAAATATTCTGTCTAATATCCCTAGTCTCTAATTCTACTTCTCATAATCATTCTTCCTTGTATTGTCAGGATTCTCCGGCAGAGCATTCGGAGGCTCGCGACTGAGCTGCATCTGGCTGTTTTAAGAAATAAAAAAGGGGGAGATGTTGGGGGCCAGAGTGAGGTACTCCGCCCGTGACAAAGGTCATGAGGAAGGAGGCTCGACATACGCAAAGGCGGGATCGAGCCTCAGGAGTCCCCCTGGAACTCCTCGAGCATCTACCCCCATAACAGAGCCTGCCTACTTTACTACTTTGTGCTCACCTACACCTCTGACTTTACGGGGGGCTGTCCCCCACCACCTCTTTGGAGAAGGAGTTAACTTAGAGCTCCAGTTTATAATAATTCCTGGGCGTGATAAGAGTGTTTTAACCTACAAACTCCTCTGAAGGTTCTCTGGCCTGCCTGACAGGCTTGTCCGGCCACATGTGATCGCTCACAGCCTCCCAACCGTGAGAAGCACAAGATGCTTTAAACCTTCTAAAAACAGGTTCCTTAGAAAAGTTAGAAAACTATTAGTATAAGTATAATGGGCTAATTAGAAATTGTGTTGGTGAAGGGTTTTTCATTTGTTGAGCCAATGTTTGTTGCTAAGTCTCCACATCCCCTGCCCTTACACACATTAATGAATATATAGAATTAACCTTTGAATTAATCACGTTAGACCTTAGGCTAAGTAAATTCTTTCCTTAACTAAAACCCACTACACCCTCACCCTGTAGGAATGTAACTTTATTTGGGTGGCGTCTGTTTTGAGAATAATCAGCCCTGGAGAAATAAGTGTCCTGATTGACTGACCGCTGTCACAAGGAGAGGGTCGTAAATTGTCAGCAGGCCCCCCTGGCCAGAAGATGATGTAACACCCCTAAGACCTCTGTATACATTTGTGTGAAGCACCTGACTTTAATAAAAGTCAGGACTGCTGTCCCCACGTGACTTTTGTATAACATCTTAGTGTATAAACAGACTCTGGAAAATAAAGAATTGGGATCAGTTTCTCGAAATACTGGTCTCCCCATGTCTCTCTCTCCCTCTGGCTGAGTCTCCATCTGGAGCGCGGAACCCACCATGCTTACTAATTATGCCTGGGCTTCTAAGATCCGACCGGGGAGGCCTCAGTGTCTCCTCTCCTTCGGGAGAACGGAAGGACGCCTGCGGCCTACGTAAGTGGTGCAAGCTTCTTGTCTTGAAGTTTTATTGGTCTCCCGCGTAAACCAAGCTACTCAGCCTCTTTTCTCCACTGAATTTTCCTACTGAGCTATCCTTATTCTATTACTCTTTATATCTCTAATTAATATCTAATTGAAGCTATCGTATCCTGACCCTCGCCGACGCCGTCTCTCCTTCGAGTACCCTGGATCAGCCGGGGCTGGTCCTCGGCAGCTTGTGACCAGCACACTGGAAGCAGTTCTCTTGCCCAACCCAGCAGTTGTCTGATGCAAAAGATGCCAAGAGCCCCTCCCACCAGGCTGCATGCAGGGCAGAGTGTGGTGCCACCTGGGCAAAAGCACTTGGTGTCC
>NW_020867705.1:0-46069 GCF_003369695.1 Bos indicus x Bos taurus
ACATAGAATTCCTATGGTTCTTTGTTAGTAGGGACTATGAATTTACATTTCAAAGCATCCATGTCTGAACAAATTGGCTTCTAATGTAGTTTGCTGTAAAAAGCCAAACTATTTAGTACAAAGGTTATACTCATGCACATACATATAGACTACATATGCACACGTGTATATTTTTTAAGAATTTTTTTGATGTGGACCATTTTTAAAGTTGTTTATTGAATTTGTTACAATATTGCTTCTGTTTTTCATTTGGTTTTTGAGCAGTGAGGCATGTGGGATCTTAGTCCCCCCATCAGGATTGAACCTGCAGCCCTGCATTGGAAGGCACAGTCTTAACCACGGCACCACCAGGGAAGTCCCTTTTGTTTAACTCTTAAGTAAAAACAAGAAGCCATTTGGCCACAGTCTAAATATCAGGGAAAGAAAGTAAGTAGAATTACTCCTTTGGAAATGCCACATTAATTTATTATGCATAGCATGATCAAACAAGAGGCCAAGAGGAGAACAAGCAGACTATGCTCTTTTCAGAGGTAAAAGAGAAATGCAAAGTATGCTAGTAGTTGGTCCTTCCTGAGAATTAATTTTTGCCCCCAGGATTCTTAGCAATTAGGTCTTTTCATCCTGGAGGGTATCAGAGGCGAAAAGAGGGCGCACAGCACCAAATCCATGGCACAGAGTTCAACACACAGTATTCTACCTGGGGACGTGGAATAAAAACCCAGCACTGAGAAGGAGTCATGCACAGATACAAGATATGGAGGCCATGCAGGGAAAGAAAATTATATGGGTTACATATCATACCGCTCTGGATGCAAGCATTTTTCACACAGCAGAAACTGAGAGAGAAGATAAGGAGAAAGACAAAGAAAAGTGGGGAGGGGCTTTCCCTTGTGGTCCAGTGGTTAAAAATCTGCCTTCCAATGCAGGGATGAGGGTTTGATCCCTGGTGGGGGAACTAAGGATACCACAAGCCACAGGGCAATTAAGTTTGCAAGTCACAACTACTGAGCCTGGAGCCACATCTAGAGAGAAGCCCACACCCCACAATGAAAGACTCCACATGCTGCAATTGAGACCCACCAAGGTGATGGAAAGCTGGAATCAAGATTGCCAGGAGAAATATCAATAACCTCAGATATGCAGATGACACCACCCTTATGGCAGAAAGTGAAGAGGTACTCAAAAGCCTCTTGATGAAAGAGAAAGAGGAGAGTGAAAAAGTTGGCTTAAAGCTCAACATTCAGAAAACGAAGATCATTGCATCTGGTCCCATCACTTCATGGGAAATAGATGGGGAAACAGTGGAAAGTGTCAGACTTTTATTTTTGGGGGCTCCAGAATCACTGCAGATGGTGACTGCAGCCATGAAATTAAAAGACACTTACTCCTTGGAAGAAAGTTATGACCAACCTAGATAGCATATTGAAAAGCAGAGACATTACTTTGCCAACAAAGGTCTGTCTAGTCAAGGCTATGGTTTTTCCAGTGGTCATGTATGGATGTGAGAGTTGGACTGTGAAGAAAGCTGAGCACCAAAGAATTGATGCTTTTGAACTGTGCTGTTGGAGAAGACTCCTGAGAGTCCCTTGGACTGCAAGGAGATCCAACCAGTCCATCCTAAAGGAGATCAGTCCTGGGTGTTCTTTGGAAGGAATTATGCTAAAGCTGAAACTCCAGTACTTTGGCCACCTCATGTGAAGAGTTGACTCATTGGGAAAGACTCTGATGCTGGGAGGGATTAGGGGCAGGAGGAAAAGGGGACAACAGAATGAGATGGCTGGATGGCATCACTGACTCGATGGATGTGAGTTTGAGTGAACTCCGGGAGTTGGTGATGGACAGGGAGGCCTGGCGTGCTGCGATTCATGGGCCGCAAAGAGTCAGACACAACTGAGCGACTGAACTGAAGTGAACTGAACTGAACTGAAAGGCGATGGCACCCCACTCCAGTACTCTTGCCTGGAAAATCCCATGGGTAGAGGAGCCTGGTGGGCTGCAGTCCATGGGGTCGCAAAGAGTCAGACACCTCTGAGCGACTTCACTTTCAATTTTCACTTTCATGCATTGGAGAAGGAAATGGCAACCCACCCCAGTGTTCTTGCCTGGAGAATCCCAGGGACGAGGGACCTGGTGGGCTGCCATCTATGGGGTCGCACAGAGTCGGACATGACTGAAGCGACTTAGCAGCAGCAGCAGCAGCAGCATAGCCATAAAATAATTTAAAATATTAAAAAAAAAGAAAAGTGGGGCAAGTAAAGGTAAAATCAAGAAAGAGAAGGATGGAGCCTCCTCCTGGCCACCTGGCTGACCCCTCGTCAGCAACTCAGCAGCCACTCAGCATCAGCACTCTCTCAGTATCCCTGCTGTCTCCATGGTGATTTAATGTGATTCTGATGGATGTGACTAGTTCGTGAACGCTTCCTGGAGCTGGGCACTGTTGGTGCTAACTCCATTTTCCAGATGAGAAAACAGTGCTTCCGAGATTGTTAACAACTTGTCCCAAATCACCGAGTTGCTAAAATTGTGGGATCAGGCCATTGAACCTAGGCTGTTTCAGGCCCAAACGTGTGCTCTTGGTGAGCAACGTAAAAAATAAGATGGTGTTTAGTGGAGGAGAACATGAACATGTATTGAGTACTTAATATATACCTGGCATGTGATCCTCACAACAGTCCTGCAAGGGAGGTATCATTCCCATTTCATAGATGAAGAAATTGAGGCTCAGTGCTCACTTTGGCAGCACATATACTTAAATTGGAATGATACAAAGAAGATTAGCATGGCCCCTGCTCAAGGATGACATGCAAATTGGTGAAGCATTTCATGTTTTTATGGCAGAAACCATCAAAACATTGTAAAGTGATTTTCCTGCAATTAAAAAATAAAGTTAAAAAAGTATGAATAAAACAGGGAAATGTCTTTAAAAGTTGAGGCTCAGAGAGGTTACATAACTTATCTAAATTTGCACTGCAAAGCCCCGGTCTGGGGCACTTCACCTCCTCTCTGTCTATGCTGAGAGTTTTGTACTTTCTCTCTGAAATAAATCCTGTTTGCTTGCTACCATGAAAAAGAAAAAGGCCAGGTCTCTCAGACTGCAAAGCCCATATTCTATTTGTTAAAAATATATATTGTTGTTTTGCTCCTAAATTTTATTTATTTATCATTATTTATTTGGCTTCTTCAGGTCTTCACTGTGGCACGTGGAATCTAGTTTCCTGACCAGGGATCAAACCCAGGCTCCCTACATTGGGACTAGTGTCTTAGCCACTGGACCACCAGGGAAGTCCTTCATATTCATTCTTATTCTTTCTTCCAGATAGAATTCGCAGGCATTTCACAGATTGAACTAAGTAATTAAAAATCTCTCCTTTAGATATTTTTAGTTCTGCATATCCAAACCAAACACCTAGTATATTTGTCAGAATTTGAAAGAAGTCTATTAAAGACTGCTTGCAAGAAAACCACTGTATAAACTATGTTTTATAAGTTCTTCTGTTTTAATTATTTAGGTTTTCTAAAGTTTGAAAGAAAAAAAAGGAGACAGAAACCAGTTTTTAATGATTTGGAATTAGGATTCATGAATACACAGGATTCTTTCTTGGTACTGGGGGAAAGCAGAGAGTAAATGTGGTGGGAAACTATGAGGGTCCAGAGATTCAGACTTTAGCCTGGAAGAGACATTAAAGAGGTATTTCAGGGACTTCCCTGGTGGTCCAGTGGCTAAGACTCTGTGCTCCCAATGCAGTGGGTGTGGGCTCGATCCCTGGTCAGGGAACTAGATCCCACATGCCACAAAGAAGATTGATCTTATGTGCTGCAACTAAGACCCGGTGCAGTGAAATAAATACTCAATAAATTAAATATTTAAAAGAAACCTCAATTATTAAAAAAAAAAAAAAGATGCAATTCTAATTTATTTTAGAAATAGCTTGAGTGTCTGCTAGTCAACAGTAGAGCTAAGGCCAGAACCTGGGGTTTCCCAATTCTTAAACCATTGTTTTTTCTTAGACATGAACCATGAATTGCTTTAGAGAATACTCCTTTCTCCTCCTCTCTTAATCCAGATTGGGGGGGGGGGGGGAGCAGGGAAAGTGAGAAAGCTTAAAGACTATTAAAAAACAATCGGGACATTAAGAATCAAGTTATCCTGGAAGGAGGTCAAGACGATAACCACAGAGGCTGGAGTTAAGGGGAGGAGAACCAGGCAAGATAAGGTCTTAATCTAAAACAATTAGAGTAAGCAGGCAAGCTTTTGTTACTTGTTTTTAGCTGAACGCTGTGAACAGAAAGCTTTTTGAAATCCTTGGCTAAATCAAAACCTGGAAAGTGAGGACTTCTAACCTTCAAGAAAAAAAAGCTGAGCGTGAGACAAAAAGGTATTTGTTTTTATACTTAACTTGGTAGGGAAAAGGAAAGAAAAAACAAGATGTCAGTTCAGCTGGGTCCCAATTCCAGCCCTGGGAAGCCCAAAGCCCACCCCTCTTGGTTTTATTTTTAAGGATAGCATTTTTCCTTCCCTTGGCCAAGTTCAGTGTGTAGGATCTTAGTTCCCTTACCAAGGATCAAACCTTCACCCCCTGGAAGCGTGAAGTCTTAACCACTGGACTGCCAGGGAAGTTCTACCCTCCCCACCTTGGTTTTTGTAAATAGTCCTGAAGGGCTTTCTTGGTTTCTAGACTACTGAGATCTTGCTTCCGTGTGTAAATTGTGTCCAATTTCCTAAAGAGATGGAAGTCAGGCTTTACATCCCAGTAATAGGGAACAAATTTGATTGGGAATGGCTGGGTTACCATCTAACACTGACATGTCATTTTCCCCTGCCCGGGCTCAGCTTCCATCCATCCGGCTGGCTTTTCTTTCATGGTCTTATTTCTTTCCTTTCTGCCCTCTGCCCCTACTCCCCTCTCCTTGCAGGAGCAGAAACAAGAAACTCTTCCTCTAATCTCCAGCCTGGCAGGTTTTCCCTCCCCTGGAGTCCAGGTGCCTGTAGCATTTGCTCCTCAGTGGCTTTCCCCCAAGGAGACATCTCCCTCCTTCCTCTTCCCAAAAAGGAATCATGGGGCCAGCTGTTAAGATTTCAAACAATTATTTTTTTCACGTCTTTACTCAACATGGGAAAATCTCTGAAAACAGCCAGAAAATCTCTGGCTGTCCTGTAGTGCTTGTATTTTTTTCAAGGCTTTGTTCTGTCTGGAATTTTATTATAATAACTAATGATGGGATTTCTTTAATGGTCCAGTGGTTAAGATTCTGAGCTTACAATGCAGGGGGGTCACAGGTTCAATCCATGGTCAGGAAATTAAGATCCCACATGCCACATGGTGTGGCCAAAAAGCAAAACAAACAACCACTACAACAAAAAACTAATGGGAATGAACATACCTTGATGTTTACATAATTTTAATAAATCAACTTCAAAATGATAAAACATTAGTAATCAAATAGAGATTCACTCAGTCATATCCAACTCTTTGGGACCCCATAGACTGTAGCCCGTGAGGCTCCTCTGTCCATAGGATTTTCCCAGGCAAGAATATTGGAATGGGTTGTCATTTCCTCTCCCAGGGGAATCTTCGAGACCCAGGGATCAAACCCATGTCTCCAGTATTGGTAGGTGGATTCTTTACCACTGAGCCACATGGGAAGGCTAGCTTCTATCAATGATTCACACCTAAAGGTGGTTCAATGAAGCACTATGATGAGACAGTACTAGAATTCAAAGGGGAATCAGGTACCCTTGAAACTCAAACCTAATAATAGTAGAAAACATCACCCACTCACAGCAATATACACAGATTTGAAACTGTTTCTTTGAGAATGTTTCTGTTTGGGGGGATAATTCTCTTATTTGAAGGCTCTAAGTAATGACAGGCAGAGAAGATGCCTCACTGACCTGATAGCCATGCCCTGGAGAGAGAGCTGAGGGAGGGGTCCCTAACCTCCGGGATCTAATACCTGATGATCTGAGGTGGAGCTGATGTAATAATAATAGAAATAAAGTACACAATAAATGTAATGCACTTGAATCATCCTGAAACCATCCCCACTTCTCCAATTCATGGGGAAAATCCCCTTTCATAAAACTGGTCCCTGGTGCCAAAAAGTTTGGGAATATTCAAAGGAATGTTCTTTGTCCTTCACACCCACACCCATCTCACAAAACTTTAAACTCCCCTAGCATCACATGCCTCTTCCCACTTTGAGGGGCAGGGTGCACACCAGTGTTCAGGCCTCAGGTCCTCCCTGGGCTCTGGTAAGCTGTCCTTCTCATCCTGGCTCTGTAAGGCGCTCCCCTAAGTTTTTCCTGCTCCTCTGTTTCTCTAGTTCCTCCTGAATCTTCCTAGATAAACCCGTCTAAACGATGCAAGAACTTTCTATCTAATGAATCTGTGATTTTCTCCACTTTAATCACACCTGGGCTGTGTCTACCACACTCTCTCCACAGTTGCACTTGTCGTTTCTGTTTCATTTTCAGCTTTCTATTTTACACTGGAGTACAGCCGATTAACAATGTTGTGATGGCTTCAGGTGGACAGCAAAGGGACTCAGATGTACGTATTCATGTGTCCATTCTCCCCCAAACCCCTCTCCTATCCAGGCTGCCACATAACATTAAGCAGAGTTCCCTGTGCTGTACAGTAGGTCCTTCATTATCCATTTTATTGTCAGATTTTATTTACTCCTTACTTTCTTTATGTCCCCTAAATGAATTTCCTCAAAACCCAGTTCCTCTCCTCTCAGGCCCCATAGCTAGTATTTCATTTTCACAATCACCTTGCCTCATGTAGGGGTGTGGTGGGTGTGCGGGTGGGGGGTGGCAAACTGGTGCAGTGGAGGGAGGGGACATAAGCCACCTGCAGTCTGCGGCCTGAACAGCCACAAGGCTCCCCCAGTGGCAGAGTGGTACAGACTCTGCCTGCCAAGGCAGGAGATGCAGTAGACTCGGGTTCGATCCCTGGGTATGAAAGATCACCTGGAGTAGGAAATGGCAACCCACTGCAGTATTCTTGCCTGGAAAATTCCATGGAAAGGAGGAGCCTGGCAGGCTACAGTCCATGGGGTTGCAAAGAGTCAGACAAGACTGAGCATGCACGCATATCATAGACACCAATGTTGAGTCAAACACCCCAGCTCACTTTTGGAGGGTTTAATTATGCCTTAATGCTCTTTATCATAATTAAGCAGAAATAGTGATTCTAATTAGCATATTTACAGAAACCACACAAGTATGCTTCCCTGGTGGCTCAGATGGTAAAGAACCCACCTGCAATGCAGGAGACCCAGGTTCAATCCCTGGGTCAGAAGATCCCCTGGAGGAGGAAATGGCAACCCACTCCAGTATTCTTGCCTGGAGAATTCAATGGACAGAGAAGCCCGGCAGGCTACAGTCCACAGGGTCCCAAAGAGTCAGACATGACTGAGCAAATAACACACACAAGTAGGTCCATATAATCGCACACTTCACCTACTCGTAGCTTAATGGTGTTCCATCCGTGTTTACTTTGCCCTGGCTTCCCTTTCAGCTTGAATGAGCACAACTTTTGAAGTCTTTAATTTATGACTGTTTTAACTTAAGCAAGCCCTGCTAGAGGGTGACAGATGGTAAAGGTCAAAAACCCAGAGAGAGGGCTTCTGTTTAGCCTTTGATTTTTGTTTTGTTTTTTAAGCCAGAGAAATGTCCGATTGTGCTCATAGTTTGTTGGAGAAGGCAATGGCGACCCACTCCAGTGTTCTTGCCTGGAGAACCCCAGGGACAGGGGAGCCTGGTAGGCTGCTGTCTATAGGGTCGCACAGAGTCAGACACGACTGAAGAGACTTAGCAGCAGCAGCAGCAGAAGGAGAAAATTATTTCTGTTCTCAAAACACTATAATAATAACAAAAGTAAAACAAAGAACATGGACTTCCCTGGTGGTCTAGTGATTAAGAATCTGCCTGTCAATGCAGGGGACGCTGGGTCAATCCCTGGTCCAGGAAGATTCCATATGCCCGTGTGCCACAACCACTGAGCCAGAGCTCTAGAATCTGTGCTCTGCAACAAGAGAAGCCATCGCAATAAGAATCCTGAGCACAGAAGGTAAAGAATAGCCCCTGTTCACTGCAACTACAGAATGCCCAAGGGCAGTAACGAAGACCCTTTGTAACCAAAAATGAATAAATAAATAAATCCTTCAAAAAAATCATCATCACCATGATGGCACTGATAATGGTGGCAGTGATTATAGCAGCCACCAACCCAGAGGTACTTGTATGTGCCAGGCAGTGTCTCAGGAAGTATTCCTACCTTATTATTTTTTGAGGGGGGGTTATACAGTGAGGCATGTGGGATCTTAGTTCCCCCTACCGGGATCGAACCTGCACCGCTTACATTGGAAGCACAGAGTCTTAACCATTGAACCACCAGAAAAGTCCAGTTCCTACATTACTTTATTTAACCTTCATAATAACTTTAAAAGGTAATTGTAACTGCTTCCATTTTACAGAAGAGAAAACTGAAGGTAAGATAAACTGATAAATTTTTCCACTACTACTGTGAAGACATAAGCAGTAAGACCCAGGGTCAGAATTTGAATCCAGGACTCTCCAGCTTCAGGCCACACAGTGAACTTCTCTATCCTGTGTCGCCACCTCTCCTACCATATCATTATACAGTTATTCCACAACTGCAGTTAGTTTGTTCATAACAATATACGTTCTTAAAAACAGTACCCTGTCCTACCTATCTAAAACACAGAAACAATTTCCATTATGTAGGGGTAAACTATAGATTTTATCAATTATCAAAACTTCAGCCATTCCTAAAGAATTGGGAAATGAAAGTCTTTTTTTTTTTTTTGGAAAGTCTATTTTTTTTCTTTTCTTTTCTTTTTAAACTTTACATAATTGTATTAGTTTTATGGAAAGTCTATTTTTTAATTGCCCAAAATGAAAGTCTTGTTTTTTTGTATGTAAAATTTGTAAGGGTTTTTATGTGGTTGTAGCCTAAGGGAAAAGATACTGCTACGTTCAGAAGCCATTAAAGGTTTAATTTTTTTTTCCTTAAGAGAGTAGGGAATCTTTGCTCAGTAAATTGGTTTGCTTAAATTGTTTGTGAAAATGTAAAAATTCCCCAAGTTCTTCCAAGCAGAATCAGTTAGTTTCTTATCCTTGTTTCAACTGCTCTTTCTTTGTGCATGTTTCTCTTACAGGATAGTACTTTGTATTCAGTGTGGTAACTATCTGTTTGTGTCCTGGGCCATAGACTAGACTCCCAGAAAGTGGGGTTAAGACCATTGTACCCTTAGCAGCTAGCACATAACAGTATTTAATATATATTTACTGATTTAGTGAGTGATTGTAAGTAGTAGAGTAAGAAGACATTTTACTTTTATATAATCGATGGCTCATTACAAGATTAGTGTTCAGTGTTTTGTGTGAATCCTGGCAACCCACTCCAGTACTCTTGCCTGGAGAATCCCCATGGTCAGAGGAGCCTGGTGAGCTACAGGCCATGGGGTTGAAAAGAGTTGGACACGACTCAGCAACTAAGCACAGCACAGTGCGGATCTCACTTAAAATGGACAGTCAAGGAATTCCCTGGTGGTCCAGTGGTGAGGACTCCACACTTTCACTGCTGAGAGCAGGAGTTCAATCCCTGGTCAGGGAACTAAAAGCCCAAGTCACATGGGGTGGCCAAAAAAATAAAATAAATAAAATAAGATGGACATTCATTTCATTTTTTCTGAGTTTATATTGAATGAAATCTATTTTTGCTGGAAGAGGTCTTGTTTAACGCCACTGGTAATAAAGAATACATGATAATAAAAAAGCATTTTCAGGGGAGAAAATTTGGGCATGAATGCTCGTAACTATATACATAAATAAACATCATTAATTCTGAAAAGTACAAAATATTTGACCCATTAACAGAATAGATAATAATGAAAACTGATGACTTTTCTGTTGAGTAAACAAAAACTTTGTTCCCTTTACCCAAAGCCATTTGAGACTTTTTAAAATGGCAAATGATGAAAAAAAATTAAATGCTTTTGTTTGCATATATTGAAATAACCAAACATCTTTTGTCTTTTATTCTGTGAATTACATGGACTGATTTTTTAATATTATGCCAACCTTACTCTCCTTGGATACATCCCACTTGGTCATCATGTATTGTTCCTTTTTTATATCTTACCAGGTTTAATTTGCCAATTTTTTCTTTAATAGAAAAACTGAAATTTACTATAACAAACTACTCCCTAAAGAAATGAAATACTAAGCAACAATGTGGCAACTTTCTTGTATCAGAACTATTCATCATCTTAAAATATGTGTGTTTTAGTTGCTTGCCGAGGTCCAGCCCCGGCTGATCCAGGGAGTTCAAAGCGGGGACGGTGTCGGCGAGGATAAGGATACAATAGCTTCAATTAGATATTAATTAGAGATGTAAAGAGTAATAGAATGAGGATAGCTCAGTAGGAAAATTCAGTGGAGAAAAGAGGCTGAGTAGCTTGGTTTACGCGGGAGACCAATAAAACTTCAAGACGAGAAGCTTGCACCACTTACGTAGGCCACAGGTGTCTTTCCGTTCTCCCAAAGGAGAGGAGACACTGAGGCCTCTCCGGTCGGATCTTAGAAGCCTAGGCATAATTAGTAAGCATGGCGGGTTCTGCGCTCCAGACGGAGACTCAGCCAGAGTTTGAGAGAGAGAGCGACATGGGGAGACCAGTATTTCGAGAAACTGATCCCAATTCTCTATTTTCCAGGGTCTGTTTTTATACACTGAGGTGTTATACAAAAGTCATGTGGGGTCAGCAGTCCTGACTTGTATCAAAGTCAGGTGCTTCATACAAATGTATACAGAGGTCTTAGGGGTGTTACATCATCTTCTGGCCAGGGGGTCTGCTGACAATTTATGACCCTCTCCTTGTGACAGTGGTCAGTCAACCAGGACACTTATTTCTCCAGGGGTGATTATTCTTCAAAAAGACTCCACCTTCCGAAGGTACCAGATAAAGTTACATTCCTATAGGGTGAGGGTGTAGTGGGTTTTAATTAAGGAAAGAATTTACTTAGCCTAAGGTCTAAGGTGATTAATATCAAAGGTTAATACTTATTTCTTCTATATATTCATTAATGTGTGTAAGGGCAGGGAATGTGGAGACTTAGCAACAAACATTTGCTCAACAAACGAAAAACCCTTCACCAATACAATTTCTAATCAGCCCACTATACTTATACTAATGGTTTTCTAACTTTTCTAAGGAACCTGTTTTTAGAAGGTTTAAAGCATCTTGTGCCTCTCACGGTTGGGAGGCTTTGAGCAATCACATGTGGCACGACAAGCCTGTCAGGCAGGCTAGAGAACCTTCAGAGGAGTTTGTAGGTTAAAACACCCTTGTCGCACCCAGGAGTTTTTGTTAACTGGAGCTCTAAGTTAACTCCTTCTCCAAACGAGGTGGTGGGGGACAGCCCCCAATAAAGTCAGAGGTGTAGGTGAGAGTACAAAGTAGTAAAGTAGGCAGGCTCTGGTTATGGGGGTAGATGCTTGAGGATTTCCAGGGGGACTCCTGGGGCTCGATCCCGCCTTTGCGTATGTCGAGCCTCCTTCCTCATGACCTTTGCCACGGGCGGAGTGCCTCACGCTGGCCTCCAACAGTTGCTCAATCATGTTCGACTCTTTATGATCCTGCAGACTGTAGCCCACCAAGCTCCTCCAACCATGGGGATTCTCCAGGCAAGAATACTGGAGTGGGTGGCCATTCTCTTCTCCAGGGGATCCTCCCAACCCAGGGATCAAACCTGCATCTCCTGCATTGCAGGTGGATTCCTTACCGTCTGAGCCACCAGGGAAGTGCATAAATGGTTTCTGGAAAAAGAGTTATTGTTGAAGACCAAGTATTAAAATCAGTATTACATACAATACTCAAAACCTTTTTTCATTCTACAACCTGGTTGATCACTTTTCTCTCCTCTGTCCCAGAACAGCCCACGTGTCAGCTATTGAAGTCTTTCCCTGGCTATGAGTGACGTTGAATGAGAGTTAAGGAAAGCCTTGTGATAAAAGGAGTCATAGCTATTGTAATTTTTAAAATAACTCTTCCACCACTGCACTTTACATTTTTCTTTTTAAAAGAAATTCTCATGAAGAACAGCCATCATTGAAATCAGAAAGACTGCTTTTATCATTGTAATTATAACAATATTAATTATTCAGTTTATTACTATATTAAATGCAGAGGGTTTCTACTTCAAGTAAACACAATAAAATGAAACATAAATCAGCATGTTAAGAGCCAACTATTCATATTTCAAAAGGATTCTCCAATTCAAAAAGGACTCACTGCAGCTTTTCTATAAATAAAAAAAAAATCCCTGTGGTTTTAAAAATAATTTTAAAATTGTAATTTACACATAATTTTCAGGAACTCTTCTATTATACAACACAATGCACAACTGTGCATGTATATAGATCATGCCATAAAGAAAAAGCTCATACAAATTTCCCATAAGTTATCTAATTAACTGTGACTATAAGAATGAACATAAACATTGGTTGCAATGCATAGAAAACCACTAGAAAAATTTATGCTCATACTGTTTACTGTTTACAATTCTATGTAAGGACTTTACATTGCTAGTTTCTAAAGTGAAAAGAACTTTAATATGCCCATTATGCCATTTCCTAATTACTAATTTTTTGCAAACTTTTCTTTATTAATTATAGAAACATAAACATTCAGTTTGCCTGGTAGAATCACAGAAAATTTGAATTAGTTAAGTAAAATTTGATGACCCATAGGTAATAAATACTGCACATTACCCACAGAATCCCAGTGTCAGAATTGTGTACTGTAGGCATCAGAGACACAGAAATCCAGGAATCTGGAGAGAATGAGGAGCTCCAAGTCATAACCTGGTGGAACTGTGGTTTGTGAGTGTCAGATTACTTTCAACTAACATGGATATCTTGAAAAGAGCTGTTAAGTTCTTAGAACAAGGGAATTTTGAAGTCATGGTATATTTCTTTTGAAACAATGGCCTTCTCCAACTTAGTTCTAGAATTCCTAAATAGCTGATGTTAGTAATTCTTCTTTTCCCAAATTTACCTTGGGCTTGGTAACATGGAGTTCTTTCACCATTTGAATATAATGCTTCTTCCATACACCCTGCTCATAGGGAGTTGGGGAGACATTGATATACCAGTTAAACCGTAAACATTTGAGCATCCAGAGCTGATCCAGTTCAGTTAAATTCTTCCAATGCCAGCTCACCTGGAGAAACAATGTTAAAAAACTACTCAGGTTACATGTCCACTTTCTCTAGGTTTTGAGCCGTCACCCTGGTACTGAGAGAACTTCTTTATTTTTTTTTTTCTGGAGTGGGTTGCCATGCCCTCCTCCAAGGGATCTTCCTGACCCAGGGATCGAGTCCACTTCTCTGCACTGCAGGCGGGTTCTTTACCACTGAGCCACTGGGGAAGTGGATTCATGGATTCATTCATGAATGAATCAGAGCAAACATGATTTTAACTTGATAAACCAGGCCTGGAATTCATGAGTAGTTTCTTTTTGGTCCTTTTTTTCCAAATCACAACCAAGTTACCTCTTACCTGAAGTGCTTCCTAACAAGGCAGGAAGATTTTTTTTAATTGGAGGATAATTACAACATTATGATGGTTTTGCCAAACATTGGCCATAGGTATACATGTGTCCCCTCCAACCTGAACACCACTTCCACCTCCCTCCCCATCCCATCCCTCCAGGTTCTCACAGAGCACTGGCTTTGGGTACCCCTTTTTCTTTTCTTTTCTTTTTTTAAATGTTAATTCAGACAGAATCCAAGTCAACTAATATTTATCGAGCACCTATTAACCATCCTCGTCACAACCTGAAGGGTAGTATAATTAATATTCTCCCCTTGCAAATGGGGAAACTAAGCTTCAGATAAGACTTTGGAACTTCCTAAAGATCTCTGGCTATGCCAAAGCCTTTGACCGTGTGGATCACAACAAACTGTGGAAAATTCTGAAAGAGATGGGAATACCAGACCACCTGACCTGCCTCTTGAGAAACCTGTATGCAGGTCAGGAAGCAACAGTTAGAACTGGACATGGAAAAACAGACTGGTTCCAAATAGGAAAAGGAGTACATCAAGGCTGTATATTGTCACCCAGCTTATTAACTTATATGCAGAGTACATGATGAGAAATGCTGGGCTGGAGAAAGCACAAGCTGGAATCAAGATTGCTGGGAGAAATATCAATGACCTCAGATATGCAGGTGACACCACCCTTATGGCAGAAAGTCAAGAAGAACTAAAGAGCCTCTTGATGAAAGAGGAGAGTGAAAAAGTTGGCTTAAAGCTCAACATTCAGAAAACGAAGATCATGGCATCCGGCCCCATCACTTCATGGCAAAATAGATGGAGGAACAGTGGCTGACTATTTTTCTGGGCTCCAAAATCACTGCAGATGATGATTGAAGCCATGAAATTAAAAGATGCTTACTCCTTCGAAGGAAAGTTATGACCCACTTAGACAGCATATTAAAAAGAAGAGATGTTACTTTGCCAACAAAGGTCCGTCTAGCCAAGGCTATGGTTTCTCCAGTAGTCATGTATGGATGTGAGAGTTGGACTATAAAGAAAGCTGAGCGCCAAAGAATTGATGCTTTTGAACTGTGGTGTTCGAGAAGACTCTTAAAAGTGCCTTGGACAGCAAGGAGATCCAACCAGTCCATCCTAAAGGAGATCAGTCCTGGGTGTTTATTGGAGGGACAGATGTTGAAGCTGAAACTCCATTACTTTGGCCACCTGATGCGAAGAGCTGACTCATTTGAAAAGACCCTGATGTTGGGAAAGAATGAAGGCAGGAGGAGAAAGGGACAACAGAGGATGAGATGGTTGGATGGCATCACCAACTCAATGGATGTGAGTTTGGGTAAACTCCGGGAGTTGGTGATGGACAGGGAGGCCTGGCGTGCTGCGATTCATGGGGTCACAAAGAGTCAGACACGACTGAGTGACTGAACTGAATTGAACTGAAGGATCTCTGGGAGTCTGCATATGAACGTTGTATGAAGGCTACAGAAACTCCAGTTGGCACATTGCTTATTTTTTTATGATATGCTTCTGTTTTCCCTCCATGCTTATGATTTACCTAAATATATAAAGGGAACACAATGACTAATACTATATTGATGTGTCCTAAATAGCCTTTAAGATTCAATGAAGCATTAAGTATTTGTCCTGGGGACTTCCCTGGTGGTCTAGTGGCTAAGATTCTATGCTTTCAGTGCAGGGGCCCAGGGTTTGATCCCTAGTTAGGGAACTGGATTCCACGTGCTGCAACTGACACCTGGTGCAGCCAAATTAATACATTTTTTAAAAAGTATTCTGTACATTCCATTTTCATAGCATTATGGTCAATCCTACATATCCAGAAAATGGTGGAGGTGACCCTATTATGTGTAGTAGTTTTTAAAATAATTTATTCCAGGTTTTAAATAAGTCTTAGTAGAAACTAGAGTCAAGTCCATATATAAAGTTCAGACTAGGCATTCCTTATCTCTTAACATGAATTGCAGAGATGGTAACTAGTCTTCACATTCATTTCATCTTTGGAAAACTGGCCTCTTTTTCAAGGCTAACTCAATAATAAATAATGTTTGAGTGCCCCCAAAAGGAGCAGAACACTCTGTAATGGAACTCACTACCCATCCATCTGTTTATCTATCTGTTTCTCTTCCTCCCTCCTTCCATCCATTGTGTACGGAGTTTCAAAGTTACCCAAACTCGCGTCCACTGAGTTGGTGATGCCATCCAACCATCTCATCCTCTGTTGTCCCCTTCTCCTCCTGCCTTCAGTCTTTCCCAACATCAGGGTCTTTTCAAATGAGTCAGCTCTTTGCATCCGGTGGCCAGTGTGTTATGTCCAGGATTATTTTATGGGCTGAAGATAAGACATGTAGGGGAGAGGGAAGCAGAAGTGGGGCACAAATAGGAGAAACAGTAGGTTCAGGATCTAGATGGAGGAAAAGGCTTAGAGGATCTTATACAACACTGCAGGCAGAAACAGAGATCACAACCACTTTGTGCAACCCAGAATGAAACTGCACTGCCCTTAATCCTCATATGGTTAGTTAATTCAATCAAGATGTGGAGTTTGGGAGGGAGGGGATGGGGGGAAAGTTTTTCTCAACTCTCATTCTTTTCCTCTTTTGACTTAGATTGGGTTTAGACCTGGGTAGTTAAGTTGGGGTTTCCCCCCTGCACTGGGGATAGATAAAATTTTGCTTTGTTTTTGATTTTTGCTGCTTTTTGTTTGTTTAAAACTAAACAGGAATGAGGAAAGTTGAGGGTGGGGAAGCTCTTTCAAAACTGTAAGACAACTGCCACCACATTTTCAAACAGCCCAAAGCTCATCTTGGTGCAATGACTTTATTGTTTGCTTTAAATCTAGCTAAAGAACAATTGCCTCACAGTCAGTTCTGGGAAATAAAATAAAATGTTGAAATCTACCAAGATTGACATATGGTACACATAGATGATAAGATTATCTATTTCGTATCACATCTCCCTGGAATGATAACATTCTCATTATGAAAAACATGGAAAATTCTGAGAAACCTGAAGAAAAACAATACCCAGAACCCTGTCAATCAGAGATGACCAAACATTATCAACAAGCTGGTAGAGTTATTTTCCTTTCTGTTTTTCAGGTATATATGAAAGCGAAATTGGGAAACTGCATGCGATTTAAAATCATGCTTTCTTCATTTTACACATAATAAGCATCTCTGTTCTTCCAAAACATGTTTTCTAATGACTGCCTAATAATTCTTTATATGGCAGAATGATACTCTATTACTGGGCATTTAAAACACTATGTTTTTTTAAAAAACAAATTGTTTCAATTTTAGAATAATATGTGTACATCAATACTAAATTCAAAGATACCAGGGGGCACACTGTAAAAAAAGTTAAAAAAAAAAAAAAAAAGCCTCTCTCATCCTTGTCATGTAGCCACTCATTTCCCTCTGTGAATGTAACCATTGTTACTGGCTTCTTGTGTGCCATTCCAGAAAAGCAACAAATATGGATACATTCTTTTATTCTTCCAAAGTGGTAGGATAATTCTGCACCTTTGTTGTTTTATTGATGATATATTGATGAGATAGTTGCAACCAGTCTGCTATTAGCAGACATTTCCATTGTTTCCAACCTTTTGCTACTACAAACAATGATGCAATATTCTTATATAGACATACATTTTGCATGTGTTGAAGTATACCCATCAGACAAATTCCAAGAAGTGGAACTACTGGCCAAAGGTAATCTTGTTTTTTTTAATTAAAAAGATTTTTTAAGTTTTTAGCCATGTCTCATGGCTTGCAGGATCTCAGTTCCCCGACCAGGGGTCAAACTCACACCCTTGCTAGTGAAAGCCACTGGATCGCCAGGGAATGTCCAGGAATCTTTATTTAAAAAATTGGGTACTACCAAATTGCTCTCCTTGGTGTTTGCATCAATTTATCTATGAAGGTGCAACATATGAAGGTGCTTGTTTCCCCACACCCCTAACAATATAAAATGTTATCATTAAAAAAGAAACTCAATCCATCTGAGTCACAAACGATGGCATCAAAATGAGGCTAAGCATTTTATCTATTTTCGAAACATCTGCTTTTCTTTCTGTGAACTATTTGTTCACTTCCTTTGCTCATTTTTCTGCTAGGCTTTGCTTTTTTTTTTTTCTTCTTAATGTAGATTTATAGTAGTTCTTTAAAAAATAAGAAAATTACCCCTTTGCTGGCAATATGTTTTTCCCCGGATTATTTTAATTTTGGGGGGCCACACTGCAGCAGCTTGTGGGTTCATAGTCTCTCGGCCAGGGGCTGAACCTGAGCCCTAATCAGTGAAAGCACTGAGTCCTAACCACTCCCAGGGAGCTCCCTCCTGTTTACTCTCTGTATTTATTTACAGTTTTCTTCTCGATGGAGAAAATTTTAACTTTTATAATCACAATTTAAAATCTTGCTTTCTTTATTTATAAAGCATATATAATATATATACAAAATATATAAAATAAATAAAGATTTTAAGTTATACATTTTCTTTTGAGGCTCTGAATATTAGAGATTACTCACAAAGTCTTCCTTCCCTATATTTCCTTTAATTACATTTTTTTCCCCTTTAGTCATGCCTGGTGGCTTACAGGATCTTAGTTCCCCAAACAGGGATTGAACTTCTGCCCTCTGCAGTGAAAGAGCAGAGACTTAACCACTGGACCAGGGAATTCCCTCCTTTGAGTAGGGAATGGTTTTCCATAATTTCATATCAATCTTTTATCCTTCTAGAATTTTTTTCCAGATACTGCCCAATTGTCCCAGCACCAATTATTAAATACATCAACTATCTTACTGCATTCATTTTCTTAATTTTTTTTTTATTTTCTTAATTTTAAAAACTAAAGTTACCCTGTGAATGCACAGTAACAGGGAATTTCTGGTCTTTCTAGACTATGAAAAGAAATCAACAAAATGACTATCAATTTTATATCTTAAAAAATATACTTGAATACACTGTGAAATTATTTGTAAGAAAATAATGGTCAGATGCTTTTCCAACCTGTGAGCACATTTGCCCACTCTGAACTCCTTTAGTCGCACATGCTTCTGTATTTATCACATTAGCACCTTATTTCATGCTTTTCTATTTATGAATGGCCTGCACTCTACACTCTTAAGTTTTACTATGGTCCTCTGCTGTGCAATATAAGGCTATTCTGATGATGAACCATTATATACATGTGTATATATTTCCCCAACTGGCTAATACTATTTTACGGACATTTAGCGGTGGCTTACTTTTTCTCCCCTTTGAGCACTAAGTGCACAGCCAGACACAAAGAGATGGGGCCAATCCAAACTGTGCAAATGAAACGTGGTGAGCATCTTGTCGGTGCTCGGTTTTGTATGCGTGCTTTCTTTTTTCCCTCAAGGTTCAGTGTTTTCTAGGCTTTACAGTGTCTTTACAAAACACTGAACCCTGCTTCTTTATCTGTGCCTGTGCACAGTGACAAAGGCTTTTGGGGTCCAGGAAAGAAAAGATGTATAAAGATAACACCTTTGGCAGCTTGGTCGTAAAATCCAGAGCTTCTGCTGGAATTTTCTCCTGAAGCTTTCAACAGCAGAACTTTTGCTGTGACAGGGAGCAGCGTTCTAACAGGACTGTCAGGATTCTTCTCCTCTGAGTGTCCATCCATTTGTCAAACTGGGAAAAAAAAAAAAAAAAGCAAAGAAAAAAAAAAAAAAGCTCCAGGTTTAGTCTGACACCAGAGACGCATTATGAAAGAGATAAAGAACTGCATAGAAAGTGAGTTTAGTAACTTATTCTTAACGAATTGCATGCATTTCTTTCCCTAACAAGTGCACCCCATGTTTTTCCACCTACCTGTTCTTTCTCACATGTGTGTGTGTGAGCCCAAGCAAGGCCAGTGTGGATATAGACATGCACTTGACCTCAAAACTTGGAGTTACAGAAAAATTTGGGAGCTGGTCATAGTCGTAAACTGAGAATATATACAGACTTGTAAAATGTAGATCTTTAACTTCTGATGGGGCTATATCCCAATTAATCCATCATAAGTTGAAAGTATCATAAATTAAAAATGCACATAATACACTTAACCTACCAAACATCCTAGCTTAGCCCAGTCTACCTTAACGTGCTCAGAACGCTTACATGAACCCTGATGATCCTTGCTGTTGTTTAGTTGCTCAGTCATGTCCAGCTGTTTTGTGACCCCATAGACTGTAGCTCAGCAGGCTCCTGTGTCCATGGGATTCTCCAGGCAAGAATACTCGAGTGGGTTGCTGTGCCCTCCTCCATGGGATCTTCCTGACCCAGGAATCAAACCTGAGTCTCCTGCATTGACAGAGGTATTCTTTATCACTGAGCCATCAGGGAAGCCCTCACACGAACCTACAGTTGGGCAAAATCATCTACCACAAAGCCTATTTTAGAAGAAAGCGTTGACTAGTTCATGTAATTTATTGACTACTACACCTGGAGAAGGGAATGGCAACCCACTGCAGTATTCTTGCCTGGAGAGTTCCATAGACAGAGGAGCCTGGTGGGCTACAGGCCATGGGGTTGCACAGAGTTGGACATGACTGACACAACTTAGCATGTATACAAGCACACTGAATGTGAAACCAGAATGGCTGTCTGGGTACTGATGTTTTTAAGTGTATTTGGCCTGTGCTCTTGTGACCGAGTGGCTGACTGGGAGCTGTGGCTCAGTGGCTGCCCAGAACCATAAATAAGTATCCTACTGCACATGGCTAGCCACCCCTCCCAAAAAACCCCAAATACAAAATTTTAAATATGGTATCCACTGAATGTCTATCACTTTTGCATCACTGTAAAGCCAAAAAGTTGCTAAGCCAAAGCATCTTAAGCCACGGACTGTCTGTACAACCTTAAGAGAAGACACCTGGGCAGTCAGTCTTCGCCCATAGTTTACATCAGCTCATTAGTGATTAAAACTCCAGGACCAGAAACAAACCTTTGCATTCACAATTAGAGATAAGGCAATACAAGCAAATATCTCTGAGAAGGGGAAGTATATAGGGTTAAAGTCCTGTGTGTGTGTGTGTGTGTGTTCTCAGTCACTCACTCTTGTCTGACTCTTTGCTGAGCCCGCTAGGCTCCTCTGTTCATGGAATTTTCCAGGCAAGAATACTGGGATGAGGTGCCATTTCCTATTCCAAGGGATCTTCCCAACCCAGGGATAGAACTTGTGTCTTTTGGGTCTCCTGCATTGGCAGGTGGATTCTTTACCACTAGCACCACCTGGGAAGGTCCAGTTAAAGTCCTGCTGCTGCTGCTGCTGCTGCTAAGTTGCTTCAGTCGTGTCTGACTCTGTGCGAGCCCATAGAGGGCTGCCCACTAGGCTCCCGCGTCCCTTGGATTCTCCAGGCAAGAACACTGGAGTGGGTTGCCATTTCCTTCTCCAATGCATGAAGGTGAAAAAAGAAAGTGAAGTCACTCAGTTGTGTCTGACTCTTAGAGACCCCATGGACTGCAGCTTACCAGGCTCCTCAGCCCATGGGATTTTCCAGGCAAGAGTACTGGAGTGGGGTGCCATTGCCTTCTCCGAGTTAAAGTCCTACTAATATGTAAATGATTGATATGATTGGAAAGGAAAAGTTGATAGGAGGACCTGGAAAAAAAAAAAAAAAGAGTGCCAGAGACAGGAAGTACATGCCAAAGCAATCTGGGGCATACCAAACAAACGCTTGGGTTACTTCACAATTTTCCCCAGTGATGACCCCAAACCAGTCCCAAGATTAGTGACTCATGAAAGATGAGAGAGTGAGAGCTGGCCAAAATCAAAAGAAAGGTTCTTATGGGAACAGCTAGCCCAGAAGGAGCTGTTATCAGAGTCTAAACCTCTGTTTTTCTTCTTTAGTCCATTAGAGAAGAGAAAACAGGAAAGTTTGGGGCTACTTGTATTTTATACACTATTTCATTTCATCAATAGATATTTTCTAGTTAGTATAAACTAATCAGAATTTTATAATACTTTAGTTTTAATCATAAAATACATTGACCACCTAAAAAGGCATGAAAGTGAAAGTGAAGGTATTTCCAACTCTTTGCGACCCCATGGACTGTAGCCTATCAGGCATCTCTGTCCATGGGATTTTCCAGGCAAGAGTGCTGGAGTGGATTGCCATTTCCTTCTTCAGGGGATCTTCCCGACCCAGGAATCGAACCTGGGTTTCCTGCATTACAGGCAGACGCTTTTACCATCTGAGCCACCAGGGAAGCCCTTAAAAAAAAAGGGGGGGGGGGATATAAAGTAAAAATGTATTTTAAGCCTTATGACAAGTCAACTTCTTTGTAATCATAGGATCTATTTTTTTTAATTAGTTGGAGTACTTCTTGATTAAAACCTTCCTTGGAAGTCCAGTGGTTAAGAATCTGCCAGTGCAGTGGACATGGGTTCCATCCCTGGTCTGGGATGATTCCACCTGCTGCAAGGCAAGTAAGCCTGAGAGCCACAACTACTGAGCCCACATGCCACAGCCCCTGAAGCACAAGCACCCTAGAGCCTGTGCTCTGCAACCAGAGAAGCCACTGCAGTAGGAAGACTGAGTCCTTCAAGTAGGGAGGAGTGGTCCCATGCTCACGACAACTAGGGAAAGCCTGCACACAACAATGAAGATGCAGATCAGCCATAAACAAATAAATAAAAAGAATCTGCCTTCCAATGCAAGGGACTAGGGTTGATAACCTGCTTGGGGAACTAAGAGCCCACATGCCACAACTGGAGAAAGCCGGTGTTGCAACAAAGACCCAGTGCAGCCAAACCAAAGATTTTTAAATAAAACAAAAACTATTCACTGTTACCAGATCTTTTCAGCGCTCATCAATCTCACTTTGGACACTATCATTCAAGGGGGAGGGGGGACTCTCAAATGAAAAAAAAAGAAAAAGAAAAAAAAAACATCAGAAACCTTAATTTACAAATAAGTGAATAAAGTGTATTCATGTATGAATGTTCCCAGATTTCCTCTCCGCCTGTTTCTGCACAGTCCATATTTCTAACTAACATAATATGAGACTTCTTTCCTTTGGGGATGGGTTATTAGAATGATAGAGAAGCCAGACCAGAGTGGTGAGGGCCAGGGGAAGGACCAGCCCTCAATGCTGCGGTGATCTCTAAAACAAGGAGCCAGTGGGGGGCATATGGAGACAGGAGAGCTGCAGGGTTTTGGCATGTAGGCAGTCTGTGGAGGTTCAGACTGTAACTGCCTTTCCAGCAGTTATACAGTGTGAGAGAACTGGGGAATGAAGAAAGGGGATATGGTAAGTAGTGTTATGAATTCTGAATTGGATCCCCTGTGATTTTTCTTTGAGAGATAACATGAAAATTGGTATTCATCTTTAAAATTACTTTGGGAAGTGCTACGTGCTACTCTGTAGAAACTGAGCTATGTGGGGACCCAGGATGATGAAGGAAGAAATGTTTATGAGATATAATTATCACTACAGTAAATCAGAAATAACCCCAAATGCCTCACAGTAGTGAATCAGCTCAGCGACATGATAAGAGAAAATACGGCATTAAGGATGCATGGGGGCTTTGGGAGTGAGGCCATTCAGAGTCTCACTAAGAATCTCTTAATTTCTTCCTTTACACATTGATTGAATAATTATATCAAAATTTAGAGTTACTGGGAAGATTAAAGAAATGAAAATATGTATAAAATTCCTAAAAGAGTATATGACTCATTGTACTCATGGTAGCTAATTCTATAAACGGTGGTCCCCAAACTTTTTGGCACAAGGGATCAGTTTCATAGAAGAGAATTTTTCCATGGACGGGGGGAACAGGCAGATAGGGATGGCTTCGGGGTGATTCAAGCACATTGCATTTTATTGTAGTTCAATCACTCAGTCATGTCTGACTCTGCAACTCCATGGGCTGCAGCATGCCAGACTTCCCTGTCCTTTGCCATCTGCTGGAGCTGGCTCACACTCACCTTCATTGGGTCAGTGATGTTTTCCTACCCTCTGGTCCTCTGTCATCCCCTTCTCCTCCTGCCTTTAATCTTTCCCAGCATCAGTCTTTTCTAATGAGTCGGCTCTTAACATCTGGTGGCCCAAGTATGGAGTTTCAGCGTCAGCATCAGTCCTTCCAATGAATAATCAGGACTGACTTCCTTTAGGATTGACTGGTTAGGGTCTTTAGAGGGCCAATGACCAAGTCTAAGCAGAGTCCAAGCAAATCCAGTTCTTCACCAAAAGGCGATTAGAGTCAGGTAGGAACTGATAGGCATGAGGGGCAGAAAGAGAAACACTAGACAAACTCAAATCTGGTTCTGACTCTACCCTTGACAAGAAGTATAATTTGGAACAAATTATTTAACTGTCAGGCCCTCAGGCAGACTCAGAATCTTACAGTCTCTGGTTGGGAGCAAGTCTTCATTCCAAGGCTTTGCAATCAGATTTTTGATCTTAAAAAGCTGGTAGAGGGTTGGAAGGATAAATTGGGAGTTTGGGATTAACATATACAAACTGTTATATATAAAATAAATAACCAACAAGGACCTACTTATAGTACATACACTACTCAATATTGTGTAATCACCCATAAGGGAAAGAATCTGAAAAAGAATAGATATGTATAATTGAATCCCTTTGCTGTACACTTGAAATTAACACAACATTGTAAATCAGCCATACTTCAATTAAAATAAAAAAAGAGCCCGGAAATAGTATCACTTCAAGTGGAAAACATTAGAGAGAATCGTCTTTCCTTGCAGAATGTTGCAGTTGGTTTACATCACAGTTTACTCACATCACAGTTTATTCAGAGCCTGCTGTTAAGTCAAAATCCCATGGTTGTTATTTTAGTCTGTTGACACTGTGGTTGCATATTTCACCATGTGACATCATTACCATGGAGGCATCAGACATTTTGGGGCTCCTAAATTATGACCGATGGATGGTGGTTAGGTGCTTTTTCTCAGAACACCCTTTTAACTACATGTGGACTGTACTACATGTGTGAACCATATTAAAAAAAAAAGAAATGTTCATCACTTTCAATTAAAACACTAGATGGAAAAAAAAAAACCTACACTAGACAGCAAAGAAATACATACATATAAAACATTCCTCCTCTCAACGTTTTCACAAGTCCTGAATTATCTTGTAATCTGAGGATGCTATAATTTTGGCATCTACATTTGAATTCAATCTCTCTGCTTAAAGCCTCTTGTGAAGTTAAACTCCTATGAGGTTTATTTTAGACTGAAACAGTTTCATATTTTTCATTTTACTACAGAATAGAAAAAAGGCAAAATTAAAACAAAAACCAGGGACTTCCCTAGTGGTACAGTGTTTAAGACTCCACGCTTGCAATGCAGGGTGCCTGGGTTCTATCCCTGGCCAGAAAACTAAAATCCCATATGCTGTGCAGTGTGACCAAAACAAAAAAAGAGGACCTCAAAATTATGCTGATCACTGGCAAATGCCCTGTTGTAGAAGTGTAGAAAAGCCCTTGAAGTTATCATATGGACACGGTCTGCCCAGCTGTAAACTTAGGTATCTATTTTTAACCCCTTTCACAGTGTCAGAATGTTAGACCTGGAAGGGGCCTTTGAGGTCATCTGATCCAAGCCACTCAATTTCCAAAGGCAGGTAGTAAAGATCAGAGGCATAAGAGACTCGCTGAAGTCAAGCAGGAGGTTATTTAGTATAGCTGATCTGGTACCTGTGTTTTTCAATTCTCAGCATTACTGTTCTTTGCTCACTTTTACTTATATCTGTTTTTTAAATTGTTAAATATCATTGCACTGTATACGGTAAAAAACAAAAACTCTCTCTTCCAACAGACTTCCCTCCCACTCTTCCATGTTGTCCAACTTTTTAGGGGAAACCACTATTGATAGTTGGGCTTCTCTGGTGGCTCAACTGGTAAAGAACCCACCTGCCAATGCAGGAGACATAAAGAGACGTGGGTTTAATCCCTGGGATGGGAAGATTCTCTGGAGGAGGGCATGGCAACCCACTCTAATATTCTTGCCTGGAAAATTCCATGGACAGAGGAGCCTGGAGGCCTACAGTCTGTGGAGTTGCAAAGAGTCAGACAAGACTGAGCACATGTGCACACACTATTATCAGTTTGCTGTATACATATGCAAATTCCATATGTGTGTCTAAGTACTGATACATTCATTCACATACATATGGGTATATACACAGGCCAAGATTTTTTTAATTTGTATTATATTTAATTTTTATTGAATTATAATTGACATACAATATAATGTTAGTTTCAGGTGTACAACATAGTGATTTGACAGTTTTTTTAATTTTAATTATTTTTTTATTGAAGGATTTTGCTTGACAGAATTTTTTTGTTTTCTATAAAACCTCAACATGAATCAGCCATAGGTATGCATATATCCCCTCCCTTTTGAACTTCCCTCCCTCTGTCTCAGAGAAGGCGATGGCACCCCACTCCAGTACTCTTGCCTGGAGAATCCCATGGACGGAGGAGCCTGGTAGGCTGCAGTCCATGGGGTCGTGAAGAGTCGAACACGACTGAGCGACTTCACTTTCATTCATTGGAAAAGGAAATGGCAACCCACTCCAGTGTTCTTGCCTGGAGAATCCCAGGGACGGGGGAGCCTGTTGGGCTGCCATCTATGGGGTCGCACAGAGTCGGACACGACTGAAGTGACTTGGCAGCCCCTCTCTCTCCCCACCCCACCCCTCTAGGTTGATACAGTGCCCCTGTGTGAGTTTCCTGAGCCATGCAGCAAATTCCCATTGCCTATCTATTTTACATATGGCAGGCTAAGATTTTTGAAAATAGTTTTACTCCAAACTAGAACCTAACTAAACCAAACTAAAAATGGCAGGGGAGTGATAAAATGGGAGTTCTGAACAACAAAATAAATATCATTTCTAATAGAAATTGTTATTTCTCTTATCATTGCTCATCTAGAAATAATCATGAAATTTTTAAACATTTTTATTTATTTGACTGCACTGGTCTTAGTTGTGCCATGTGGGTTCTTTAGCTGTAGCATGCAAACTCTTGTGGCATGTGGGATCTAGTTTCCTGAACACAGATGGAACCCAGCCCCCTGCATTGGGAGCACAGACTCTGAGCCACTGGGCCACCAGGGAATTCCCTAGAAATTCTCATAAAATTTGACAAAAGCTATTCAGGCTTCCCAGGTGGAGCCAGTGTTAAAGAACTCACCTGCTGGGACTTCCCTGGTGGCCCAGGGGCTAAGACTCCATGCTCCCAATGCAGGGGGCCTGGGTTTGATTTCTGGTCAGGGAACTAGATCCCACATGCTTCAACTAAGGGTTCACATGCTTCAACAAAATTGCAACCAAATAAATTAAAAAAAGAAAACTCACTTGCTAATGCAGGTGATATAAAGGACACTGGGTTCGATCCATGGGTCATGAAGATCCCTTGGAGGAGGTCATGGCAACCTACTCCAGTATTCTTGCCTGGAGAATCCCACAGACAGAGGAGCCTGGCCAGCTATAGTCCATGGGTTATCCAGGAGTCAGACATGACTCAGTGACTAACACACATGAAGGGGTCCTCAGTGCTATGCACGGTGGGTAGGGTGGAATTTATTCTTTGGAGCAGTCTGTTATCGCTTTTGCTTCATAGGATTAGTTTGGTATTTTAGAAAGATCATTCTGGGACCAGAATAGAGGATGGATTAGAGACAGTGAAACCAGCTGAGGGGTTACTGCAATGTGCCAGGCAAAGCGGGGTGACTGTGTGAACTGAGAATGTGGAGCTGGATGTGCACAAGTCAAAGGGGAAAAGGGGTCTGGATGAAGAGACCTCGGAGGAAGACTCACAGAACCTGAAAACCAGTTGGATATGGAGGTGAAGGGGAGCTGGTAGACACTCCTCCTTCTCATCTCCTAAATCTTTAAAACATGTTTATTAATTTATTTGGCTGTGCTGGGTCTTAGTTGCAGCACACAAGGTCTTTAGTTGCAGTATGTGGGACTGAATTTCCTGGTCAGTGATAGAACCTGGGCCCCAGCCCTGGGAGCAAAGAGTCTTAGCCACTGGACCACCAGGGAAGTCCCTAAGATCTTTCTTTCTAAGCAGGAACTTTGTCTCTCTTGCCAACTCTGGCCATGTAACTGGGGCTCAATTAAAGTTTTCTTTATTTTTGTTCTAAATGTATTTCAGTTTTTTGCAATTAAAATTTTTGAAGAAATCCTTCATTTTTTTTTTTATCCACTACACAATCCTAAGCAATTCCTGTTCATGTTTTGGTTACCAAAATTTTAACGTTTTTTTTTTCCTTCAAAGTATGATTTCAACTAATACAATAGTTCTTATTACTCACCCAGTCATTCAAAAGCTGATGGTTTAGGGGTGTCCAGGTACTCATCTTTGTCTGCATTTTGGGACCATTTGTGTTTTTTGGAGGTGCAAATGCCATCATGAAATAACTGGATATTCTTCTGTAAGAAAAACTATATCTTCAGAAGAAATGAATCATACAATCTTCAGAATACTAAAAATGCTAACACCGTATAATCTTTTTCAGTACACTGGGACAGGGACTAGGGGGAGAGTGACATTTACTGAGAGTATTTTATATGTCAGGCACTTAACAGGTTTGCTCAATTAAACCCATAACAATATGGTAAGGTGGTGGGTTTTAGCTTATTTTACAGATGAAGAAAATGAGGCTCACTTTGCTTTGCCCCGAGTTATACAGACAGTAGGTGGTGAAACAGAGAATCAGACCCAGGTCTGTTTAACTCTGTTTGATTTTCATTGGACCAAGCGGAAAAAATCAGAATCACTCTTAGTTAAGAACATACCATATTGATCAGAAAGAAGTATTTATAAAATCACTGTGCAATCTGATCTACTCCATTTTGTCCCTCGTGACCTCCTCCTTCCTCTGTTAACTTTCTGACATCTAGCTAACAAGGGCTCTAGCTTGCTACCATATTTAAGAAGTAGAATAGTACAATGGACAAGGCCAAGAATTTATATATGGACAGATTTGGGTTTATTGAGAAAAATACACTGGGGAAAATATACAGTACAGCCAGTACTGTATATGTCTGCCTTCATTTTTGTGGCCTCACGGCATGTGGGATCCCAGTTCTTCCACCGGAGATGAACTCACATCCTTTGTATTGGAAATGTTGAGTCTTAACCATGACTGCTGTTGTTCAGTCACTAAGTTGTGTCCAACTCTTTGCAACCCCATGGACTGAAGTACACCAGGCTTTCCTGTCCTTCACTATCTCCAAGTTTGCTCAGACTCATGTCCGTTGAGTTGGTGATGCCATCCAACCATCTCATCCTCTCTTGCCTCCCTTCTCCTCCTGCCTTCAATCTTTCCCAGCATCAGGGTCTTTTCCAAGGAGTCGGCTCTTTACATCAGGTGGCCAAAGTTTTGGAGCTTCAGCTGCAGCATCAGTCCTCCCAATGAATATTCAGGGTTGATTTCCTTTAGGATTGACTCATTTGATCTTCTTGCTGTCCAAGGGAGTCTCAAAGGTCTTCTCCAGTACAATTAAAAAGCATCGATTCTTCAATGCTCAACCTTCTTTATGATCCAATTCTAACCATTGGACAGCCAGGGAAGTCCCTATGTATGTCTTCATTGGATTAAAGCACTCTAATTTCCACGAGGGATTACTTTTCCCTCAGTGTTTAGGGTCTGCTGGGTTGGTTAATCAAGGTGGCCTCCCCTTGCCCAGTCATAAGACTAAGCTAGGCCAGGTAACTGATGCTGGCTTATCCTTGCTTTACAGCCAAGGTGATCATTCAAAGTACCATAGATACTCTGAGTAGACTGTTAAGCTGTTCTTAGACTCTTCTTGGAGGGGCTTCCTTGGTGGTGCTAGTGGTAAAGAATCTGCCTGCCAATTCTGGAGACATAAGAGATGCAGGTTTGATCCCTGGGCCAGGAAGATCCACTGGAGGAGGCCATGGCAGCCCACTCCAGTATTCTTGCCTGGAGAATCCCTTGGACAGAGGACCCTGGTGGGCTATGGTCCACAGGGTCACAAAGAATCAGATACAACTGAAGCAACTTAGCATGCATGCATGTCCTGTCTTATCCATTTTGTGAGCCACCTGATAGCCTTCAATAAATTTCACCTACATTAGCTAGAAGACCCTTCTTGTAGGGGCATCCTTAGTGGCTCAGATGGTAAGGAATCTGCCTGCAGTGCGGGAGACCTGGATTTGATCCCTGGGTTGGGAAGAGTCCTTGGAGGAGGGCATGGCAACCCACTCCAGCATTCTTGGCTGGAGAATCCCCATGGACGGAGGAGCCTGGCGGGTGACAAAGAGTTGGAAACAACTGAGCGACTAAGCACACAGCACACACACATTAGCTAGAATCTATTTCTGTTGTTTGCAACCAAAACTTTTTACATTACACAGTTTGGATCCTGGCTCTAAAACTTACTAGCTTTGAAACTTTTTGCAAGTAGTCACTCAGTCATGTCTGACTAACCCCATGGACTGCAGCATGCCAGGCTTCCCTGTCCTTTCCCATCTCCCGGAGGTTACTCAAACTCATGTCCATTGAGTCAGTTATGCCATCCAACCATCTCGTCCTCTGGCATCCCCTTCTCCTCCTGCCTTCAATCTTTCCCAGCATCAGGGTCTTTTCTAATGTGTGGGCTCTTCGCATCGAGTGGCCAAAGAATTGGAGCTTCAGCTTCAGCATCAGTCCTTCCAATGAATATTCAGAACTGATCTCCTTTAGGATTGACTTGGACAGGTACATACTGCTATACTTAAAATGGATAACCAACAGGGACCCATGATATAGCACAAGGAACTGTGCTCAATGGCAGCCTGGCTGGGGGAGAATGGATACATGTATATGTATGGGTGAGACCCTTCATTGTTCATGTGAAACTACCACAACACTGTTAATTGGTTATACTCCAACACAAAATAAAAAGTTAAAAAAATAAAATAAAATAGCATCACCACAGACTTTCTTAGAACTTCCTGTTATTTCCAGAGTTCTTCAAAGCCTGTCCTTGAAGGGGGCACAACAAGATATTTTAAGGTAAAAAATATTTAAAGCAGATGGATGGCATTTTCAGGATGTAGCTTCAGTGTTTCTGTTTGTTTGTGCCTTCTTCCTCTCTGTAGGTATGTTTCAGATCCAAAGCAGTGGTGCTGAGTTGGAGCCTGCACAGGATTTGCCTGCCTGACCCAGGGCTCCAAAAATTATAGCAACAAATTTAAAAAAAGATTTATTTTTATTTATTTATCTGGCTGAGCCAGGTCTTTGTTAGGGCATGTGGGATGTAGTTCCCTGACCAGGGATAGAACCCAGGTCCCCTGGACCACCAGGGAATTCACCCAGACAATATTTTGATCCACATGCCACAACTAAGACCTGGCACAGCCAAATAAATAAAAACGAATATATATATATATATATATATATATATATATATATATATATATATATATTAATTAACCGTTAGTTTTGGACTTACAGAGGATTCCCCCAAATGCTAGATCTGAAATTTTGTGACTCTCACTTGACATGTAATATTCCCTCTCAGGTTTAAATTAGAGCTGCAGAGAAAGCCAATAGTTTTAAAACCTCAGGGTTTTAAACCATAGATAATGTCTTCCTGCAGTTGCCTGCTGATACCACTCCACTGGAATAAGGGGAAATAAAGGAGGTTCAGATGAGCCCTCACATTCTTAGCTCCTAACAGCTAAGTTGCAAAGATGTAAGAAATGATTTCATTACAGTATTATTAATTGGCTGCTATAAAAATACACATGAGCAGGCAAATATATAAAGCATGGTCACTGAGTCTAGATCTGCTCAGTTAAAAATCACATATTTCCTTTTTTATTGCTATTTATTCATGTTTGATGTTTCTTCTATTTAAATTGATTGAAGTTTTGTGTGTGTGTGTGTTTTAATTTTTATTTATCTGTTTAGGCTAAGCCACTCGGCTTGCAGAATCTTAGTCCCCAATCAGGGATTGACCCTGGCCCTCGGCAGTGAACATACAGAGTCCTAACCTCTGGACTGCCCGGGAATTCCTTAAACCAATTGTTTTCAATCTTTTATTTTATTTTTTTCAGGGCTATAAAACTCTTTGAGGATATGATGAAAACTATGAATCTTCTCCCTAGAAAAATTCATATTAACATTGCTGCTGCTGCTAAGTCACTTCAGTCGTGTCTGACTCTGTGTGATCCCACAGATGGCAGCCACCAGGCTCCCCCGCCCCTGGGATTCTCCAGGCAAGAACACTGGAGTGGGTTGCCATTTCCTTCTCCAATGCATGAAAGTGAAAAGTGAAAGGGAAGTCGCTCAGTCGTGTCTGACTCTTAGTGACCCCATGGACTGAGGCCTACCAAGCTCCTCCATCCAAGGGATTTTCCAGGCAAAGTACTGGAGTGGGGTGCCATTGCCTTCTCCGCATATTAACATTACATTTTGCTTATACCAGGTTAAAAACTTCTGTTTTGAGCTCAAAAACTCTCTTTTCCCAGTTTGAGTAGAAAACAATCTGACTGATTCTAAGCATGATTTCTGATTAGGACAAAGTAGCTTTTCCAGGAACTCCCTAAGGTTTTGCTTTTTTTTTTTTTTCCCCTTCCTGGTTCTTCAGAGCTAGAAATCATTTGAATTAGGCTTTTTTTTTTTTTTTCAAATCAATTTGAATAAAGTTTGGTTTTCAGGAGATGGGCCTGGCTGAGCAAAGAGCCCTCTTGTTAATAGTCTTCCTGAAGCAGGCAAATGGAGGTATCCTGCCCTGGTTTTTGTCATTATCCTTTTACAGTTTTTTCCTCTGTCCACTCTAGAAGATGGGCAGTGTGCATATCTGCATGTCCACACTGGTTCACAGTATAGACCACTCAGACGCTTTCATACAACATACAAAAAAATTACAAGACAAAGCAAGTTGCCTTCCCTCCTGCTACATACAAACCTTGCTGTTGTTTTTTCATGACCTCTTTCCCCCTTAATGTCTGTCCTTGCATGTTCTCCTTTAATTTTTCCTTGGATAAAGGGGAAGAAAAAGGGCTTATGTCCCTTACCTCCAGTGTGTGCTTCTAATGTCATGCTTAAAGGCAAGGATAGGTCCTCTGGTAAAGTTCCAGTGGTAACACACCTCCAATCCTATCTTCAAAGCCATTCTTCACACTGTCACCATTGCACAACTTCACTAAAGACTTATTAGGTCTGTATTACAGGTATAAAGACAAGTCTTGACTATAATGGAGATTACAGTCTACTACAAGAGGGTTTTTTAACAAAAAAAATGTATATATTTAAGGTGATGTTTTAGTATATGTACACATTGTGGGATGCTTACCACAATCAAACTATGTAACATATCCATCACCTCCCATAGTCACTGTGTGTGTGCTTCTGTGTGTGCTTCTGTGTGTGTGATTACCCTTGAGATCTACTCTTCTAGCAAATTTCAAGTATATAATATATTATTATTAACAATAGTCACCATGATCCCTGGGTAGGAAGATCCCCTGAAGAAGTAAATGGCAACCCACTCCAGTATTCTTGCCTGGAGAATCCCATGGACAGAGGAACCTGGGGGGCTACAGTCCATGGGGTTGCAAAAGTGGGACACAACTTAGTGACTAAACTACCACCACCATCACCACATAGTCACCATGCTGTACTTAAGGTCTCTAGAACTTATTCCTTTTATAACTGAAGGTTTGTACCCTTTGATCAATATCTCCACACTTCCCTCCTCCCCAACTTTGGCTAACCACTACTCTATTCAGGGAAGCATTTTTTAAAAGGTCTGTTAGTCATTTTTCAGCTCAAAAACCTTCAGAGACTCAATAATGGCTACAGAATCCTTAGCATGCTAGTCTAGGTACACCATGAATTTACCTTTTTGGTTCATCCTCCTTCCTCTCCCTTCATGCACTATCTGTACAGACACACTGAACTTCAGATCAGAGAATGTGGTACAAAACTGGTGCTTCTCTGCTAATGTGGTTTTCTGAATGTGCTCACCTGAATCCTAAACTCAGTAGTACACAGTAGTTGCTCAATAAAACCTTGTCTCAATCAGCGGAATGAATGAACACAACAGTGGAGGTGAGTGGTTTAAGGATTAAAGCTAGTGGCAAAGAAGGTACAACTCAACATTAGGAACCGAGCACTGGGGTTAGACTCAGGATAATCGGGTTTTTATTTGGCGTTTACAGAGCAGAACACGGTTGAGTTTCTCCACTAACACACAGCTCACCCATTGTATGCTGCAGTATCATCAGAGAAGGAAATAGAGATTACCAGGAAATGATCAGGAAATAGGGTACGGATGTGAGAGTTGGACTGTGAAGAAGGCTGAGCACCGAAGAATTGATGTTTTTGAACTGTGGTGTTGGAGAAGACTCTTGAGAGTCCCTTGGACTGCAAGGAGATCCAACCAGTCCATTCTGAAGGAGATCAGCCCTGGGGTTTCTTCGGAAGGAATGATGCTAAAGCTGAAACTCCAGTACTTTGGCCACCTCATGCGAAGAGTTGACTCATTGGAAAGGACTCTGATGCTGGGAGGGATTGGGGGCAAGGGGAGAAGGGGAGGACAGAGGATGAGATGGCTAAATGGCATCACTGATTCGATGGATGTGAGTCTCAGTGAACTCCGGGAGTTGGTGATGGACAGGGAGGCCTGGCGTGCTGCGATTCATGGGGTCGCAAAGAGTCGCACACGACTGAGTGACTGATCTGATCTGATCTGATCTAGATTTAAATATGAATTCATCTTATATTCAACTAGGTGGAAACAAAGAGAAACTATAAGACAATGCAAAGACCTAGTGCTTTGATAAGCATAGAAGTAATTATTTGTTGGTTGTTAATTTTATATATATGATGCACCTGGTCATTAAACTGCTAATACAGAGCAAAATGTAATTCCCAGGGTCACTACCAAGGCTCGTGAGAAGCCCAGGAGGACCTGAGAGAAGAGCTCTCAAAAGAGTCTCCATCTTTTTCATGCAGTGATCACTGCTCTCACCTCTTTAAGTCTTTCTCTTCAAGTCTTTCTCCTCAAGCCTCTAAGTGCTGGTGTTGCCATAGCTCCTGTTTCTGTGACTCCGTATAGCCCCCACCCCTTCCAGTAGGCCAATCACTACCTATAAATCTTTTCGCTGGCATCCGGGGTCTCTTAGGCAACAATGTGTGGTCTCTTGATTGGCTGGGAGATCCTGGCGGGCTGGCTCCAAATATGGGCACAGGGACAAAATGGAAAAGTGGGAGGGCCCAGAGGGTGTGAAAGGCTGCCATCTCTCAATAGAGGGCTAGGACGAATATGCAGCCAATCCTGAAACAAACAGCATTAAATGCCCCCATTCAAGCTGTAAGTATGTTCCAAATCAGGCCAACCTACTGAGCATGCCCAGTTATATCGTTCTGGTCACTCCAGGGTTCTGAAACGTAAACTCCGTTTCTCCGGGTTTTTAGAGTGGCCAACAGGTAAAAGAAGGTTGCAGGAAAAACAATTCTGGAGAGGTTCAATGAAAGAATAGCACCTGCACACAGGAAGGGAAAGAACGTGGGAAAATTGCTCAACACACAAACTCAGCAATGCTTCAACATGAATTGTAATTTATTGGATTAAGGAATTCAGGCCGACTAACAGATACACCAGGGAACCAGCAGATGGCATGCCTGAATAAGGATAACTCCAAATTTGGGAAATTTTCTGATCTGGTCTAATTTCATTAATGAAATTTATGAAGCATCTACCATGTAATGAGAGGCAGAGTGAGAATGCAAGAATAAAAAAAGAAATCTAATGAGGATTTGAAAGTACAATGTAGAAATAACTACTGGTATAGAACTATAAACTAATGCTAGAGAAAAACATTTCAGAAGGGACATCTGGGAAGTGTAAAACAGTTCTTATGGGCAGCAGCTAACCAAATTCAAAAAAGAAGACTTTTCTCATTATCACACTTTCTCTAAAATACATAAAAATGTACTCTCTTCCAAGGTAAATAAATGTAAACCCTATGTTTATATTGTTTCATTGTTTTGAAATAGGCAGCATTCGTATATCTCCCATTTAAAAAGAAAATGAAAAGTAAAGCTCATAGAGGTTGCTGCTTTCTTTAGAGTTGACAAAGGATCAGTAAGTGGCCACATCAAAACTTATGTTGTCTGAATTCCATCCCAGTGGTTTTAAGTATGGTTGTATGTTTTATGATCAGGTTGTACGTAAAATGAATAAACAAAGACTTTTGCAGGGGTGGAGGCCTGGGGGAGGTAAGTAGATGCAATACTAAATTACCATGTATTACCGGTTAACATGGATGGTTTCAAAATGGGTTAATCCAGAAAGAGACCAGTTTTAACAACTCCCTGGGAGAGTGTTGGGTCTCGGTGAAGTTCCTGAGCTACCAGGGAAGCCCTAAAGACTTTCTATTGGTGGTTATAACATTGAATGAAAGAAAGATGGGATTAAAGAGAGCCTGACACTTTATCCCTGTTAGATCTGAATATTTTTATCCCTGAAAATAAGGTCCCTTTCATTGATCCTCTCAACTAGCATCCTCTGGACCTCTCCTTGTTCAGCCCTTCACATTGTGTTCACGGTGAGCACATTGGCTCAATGTCCTCGAAAATTTAACATTACTTTCATTTAAATTTTTTTTAATTCCTTTTAAAAATATTTATTTGGCTGCACTGGATCTTAGTTGCAGCACACAAGATCTTGGATCTTTAGTTGCAGTTTGTGGGATCTAGTTCCCAGTTGTTCTTCAGTCGCTAAGTCGTGTGTAACTCTGAAACCCCATCAACTGCTGCACTCCAGGCTTCCCTGTCTTGCACTAGTTCCCAGACCAGGGATTTAACCTAGGTCCTGTGCATTGGGAGGGTGGAATCTTAGTTACTGGACGACCAGGGAAGCCCCTCAACATTATTTTTAAAGGGAACATTTCAAGCATAAAGAAAAATTTACAGACTTGCCTAAGAAACACCCTTTTCTCCCTGCAGAGATTTTTTAAAATGTTAACATTTTGCTTCATGTGTGTCATTAAGAGTTGAAGCCTCTTTTACATGCTGCCCAGATCTCATTTCCCACCCTGCCTGCCTAGAGGCATCCACTGTCATAAAATTTAGTGTGCTGCCTACTTGTCCACTTTTTATGCTTATTATATATACATGTTTGGCCTTGTAAACAGTGTGACTGTTTTAAAGAGCTATCATAATTTACATACTTTGTAGTTTGCTTCTTTCACTCAGTGGTCTATTTCTGAGATGTGATCATGTTGATACATTCAACGATAATTTCTACATCATTCCCACCTCCCACTAGGAGCCAAGATATGTTCTATGCCTGACAGTTTTCACAAGACCATTTGTAAATTGCATAAAAATGTGAGAGCAGCACATCTCTAGAGGATCTGAAGGTACAAGGGATCTAGAAGTACCTGAAGCAGGTCTATACTGCTTTTCATAAATGCTCTTAGCTGCTTCACTCACTCACCTTCAGTAGAGGCAGTGTTGGCTCCACAAGACACAATGACTTGATAAGAATCAGCCTATGGATCAATGTTATTTTTTTTTTAAGTATTACTGCATTAGTATTTATTAACGACATTGAAAATGTCATTTCAGATCCCTTTTATGGTGCAATTGGCATAGCTCATATTCTGACATCAAATGATATTTATGACTGTCTAAGCTCAGTATTTATTATCATTTAGGGAGCATCTTTAAAACAGATTGTTTCACTGGTGGCTCAAACAGTAAAGAATCTGGCTGCAATGCAGAAGACCTGGGTTCCATCCCTGGGTCGGGAAGATCCCCTGGAGAGGGGAATGGCAACCCACTCCAGTATTCTTGCCTGGAGAAGTCCACGGACAGAGGAACCTGGTGGGCTACAGTCCATTGGATCACAAAGAGTTGGACACGACTGAGGGACTAACACTTCCACTTTTCTTTGTATAAAACAGTTGCCTATAATTAAAGATGCCACAGAGATGTGTCCCAAGGGTTTGGACAAACCACAGATTATATAGCTGTTTTTGGTCAGTCTCCTAACATGGGGTGGCAAAGATTCAGACAGAAGATTATGCTAAAATACACCATTTTAACCAAGTGTACAGTTGAAGAACGTTAAGTACAGTCATACTATGCTACAAGATCAAAGTATTTCTTTAAGTCCTGTGTGCTACCATAGAACAAAATGATGCCTGTGAAGTCTAGGTTGAAAATGGAGGGAAAGGAAGAGAAAGGAAGGTAGGTAAAATGATAGAGGCAAAGGTAACAGCTTTGGCTTGGAATGAGTGAATCCAGACTCAGCCCTTAAAACGCTGCCTGGCTTTGGCTAAGTCTTTTTAACCTTACTGGACCGTTCTTTTCCACGTCTGAATAATGAGAGGTTAGGTTTATATGATTTCTAAGGAATCTTTAAGTTCTGAAATAGCTTATGTAGAAAAAAATAAAATCACTTATGAAGAAAAAGAGAGAAGAAATATTTCCCAAAGAACAGAAGATGGGGAATGCCACCAATAACCTCAAGCCCCACCTGCTGACTAAAGTGGGTGTCGGTAAAGAGGGTATCTGCTCTGCTGCTTCAGCCTGGAGCTCTGCAATATGAAAGCTGACTACTTCTATCTGCACCCAGTACCACTCTCAGCACCCACCTCTTAATCAATTCCAATCCCCGAGTTCCCAGGGGGTACGCTGGTTCTCAAACAGGTTTTGGTGGTCTCTCAATAATAGCGTTCCAGGCTTGAGTGATGAGAGTCGCTGCACTGTCTCAGCAGGGAAGGGAGGGAGAGCTTTGCAAAGAGGACTGAGGGCATTTAAGAAAAGCTTCCAGAGCGCCGAACGACTCCGCTGGAGCAGGACAGGGCCAGGCATCAGCCTCGGTGCGAGGTAAAGAGCAACAAAACCTGCAGACAGGTATCCAGAAGCTGGGCTCAAAATAGGAGCGCTCGGCGAGCGTGCACAGCGCGCCTGCACCGTACATGCGTGAGCATGTGCCGCGGCCATCGCGAAAGCTCTCCGTCGCTCGGAGGCGCACGCTGGTGGTCCTCGCTAGCTCCGTTTACCTGAGGGACCTTCGGCCGCCCCCGGCCGGCGCCGCAGCCCCCCGGGAGCCCGGGTCCGAGGTGTGGTGAGCCCCAGGTCATGCAGGCCCCTTCCCGTCCTGCTCAGCGGGAAAAGGACTTGGGAGTGGGGACTTAGGAGGTGCCGCCGCGGCTGCCCGCTCCTCGGTCTAGGCCTGTGCCAGAGCCACGAGCAGCTGCGGCACCTCCTCCTCAAGGATCGTTATTCTCGTCTCTGACAAAACAAAAGCCTTGGGCGCTGTGCTGTGGAGGGGTGTCTCCAGGCTTTCTTGGGGTGGGTGGCGGGCCGGTGGGGGAGCCCGAGTTTGGGGCTGGGCGGACTGTGTGCGCTGACTGGATTAACCCTCTCAGTCCTGAATCTGCGCCGAGCAACCTGGTCGAGTGTGGCCCACGCTCCCTGCACGCCGCCCTCGGCCCAGCCCTGGGGCTCGGTCGGCGCCGCAGGGGCATGTGGTGCTCCCGGGCCACTGGGGGCTGTGGGTGGAGCATGCGGCTGCTGGCAGGGAGGACGATGCACGGAGGGCTGGGTGCGGGGGTGCGGGCGGCATCGCAGCATCTGGGCTGCTTCCTGTTTCTAGTCCTGAAAGTTGTCCCCTCTCCTCCCTCCCGTCAGTTTTGCAAAGTCTGCATATTCCTCCTCGAGGCTTTCCCCTCTGCCCCCTTGGACGCTCCGTGTGTTTGCCCTGGGGTACCTCGGGGAGGTTCATCCATAGCCTCTGAAATAAGGTTCTGTTAAACATTTCAAGACATTTTAACATCTTCCTAGAGGCCTTTTTCAGAATTAGTTGCCTTCCTCAATAAGAGAATAAGGGGTGGTTTTTTTCTTTCTTTCTTTTTTTTTCTTAACAAAAACATATACCACTAATTAGGCAGAGGAGCCAACTCGAAGTTACAAAATATCTAGGAAGGACAAAAGGTCTGGTTTTGGGCCCAGAATAAATGAAATTTTGAATTTTTGTTCCCTTCTGAATGTAGGCAGACAGAGCAGCAGAGCAGACCAGCAGCTATAGAAATAAATGACTGCTCTATAAGATTGGTCAAACAATATCTTATTTTATAGAAGTAGTTTGAAGAGACCTGTAATGTTTATATACAGGAATTGGGTTACTTGGCAAAGCCAATACCGCAGGAGCAAGGAAACAAACACTTGACAAGGGGGATGTTAACCTCCCTCTTGAGCCTTCTGAAGCCTTTAGTGGCATGCTAACAGTCAAAGGGATGGATAAATCCGTAGTTCTGTTATTAAGAACCATTTACTCCTCAAGATAATGGTTTCCCTCCGTCCTTTTTTTTTTTTTTTTTTTTTACCAATCCGTACTTTTAAGCAAATCAATACCATCTTTTTCCTCCATAAGAAGAAGGAAAAAAAAAAGTGTTTGTTTGAAGTACCAAACCACAACATAGAGGTAATAAGATAGGAAAGTGATGTAAAAGTTTAAGTGGGCAGGCTTGCAAGGATGTAGCTGAAAATAAAAGATAATTGAGATGCAGTTCTTCTTACAGTGTTGCCTTTTATTTAGTGAAGTAAGAGGTTCCTCCTCTACTCCCTTCCCCCCAAATGCATTGAAACTGTCAGGAAAATAAGGTAACTAGTTTTCAGGAAGCATTTAACAGGAGGCTTCCTGTGTGCTGTTTAGATCTGTCAGAAATTCTCTGTTCCTTATTAATCCCTAAATACTCAAGCGTCTCCCGGGGGCTGAGGAATCCAGGCATTTCCTTCATTAGATTTTCTATATGGAGATAAGTACCCTCTCCTTCTTGTGAACCATACAGTAAAAGTGATTGTTTACAACTCTCTCTCTCTTTGATATGGATAGCCTATGTTTTGTAAGTCTGGAATTTTAATCTTTATCTTTGCTGAGAATAACTACCATGTAAGACAGTCTATATGCCCACACCATGTTCATTAAAACACCTTTGCTCCATCAGAGCTCTGATCCCCGTGTCTTTCTTTTTCTCTCTCTATCAGGCTATTTCTTTGGAGCACAGAAGCCCTCTGAATTCACTTTTCTGCCCAGGCTTCTAAGACCCTCTTGAGAAGGTGCTGTGAGCCTTCACCGCATCGAGAGGGAGCCTGAGGCCTCCGTGAACTGAGCGAGCCCCGTGCCAGGGGCTTTCTTGGCTTTCTGCATAAACCAAGGAATATCAGCCTCTTTCTCTCCTTTACTTTCTTATCGTCGACTCTGGACCACCAGGGTCTGGTCCGTTAAAGGACCTCAACAATTAGTAAAGCCTATCGTCTTACCTTCTCTTTCCTCCTCCTCCATTTTTTTCTTTTTTTCTTTTTCTCTTCCACTAATATTCCCTGCCTCTACATCTCTCCTGAATCTACCAGTGCCCTATTAATAGAGGAAGAAAGGACTTTAGGTTCTTTGATCCCTTTTTTCATCTTAGGTACTGTATTCCTCTGACCTTTATTTTGTGCTTTGACCATTTAGGTGGATTTTTCTAGAGAGATCCCAGCCATGATTGAGATATTTGAAGTAGGGAGACTTGTTGCTGCTGCCACCAAGGCGCTTCAGTCGTGTCCGACTCTATGCGACCCCATAGACAGCAGCCCACAAGGCTACCACATTCCTGGGATTCTCCAGGAAAGAACACTGGAGTGGGTTGCCATTTCCTTCTCCAATGCATAAAAGTGAAAAGTGAAAGTGAAGTCGCTCAGTCGTGTCCGACTCTTGGCGATCCCATGGACTGCAGTGCACCAGGCTCCTCAGTCCATGGGATTCTCCAGGCAAGAGTACTGGAGTGGGGTGCCATTGCCTTCTCCAGGGAAGCTAAATAGTAAAGTGCACGTTCTTTGTTTGTATAGCACAGTGTTGTGAGCGCGTCATCACTGGGCAAAGAGAGGGGGTTTAAAACTCACTGTAAGTTCTCTGTTGCCCACTTGATAGGCAAAACATCTCTCTCCCCAACTTAAATTTCGTAAGTGTTAGTAAAACTGTGAGATTTCATACTGAAAACTTATTCTGAGCATGTTAGTTTGTTGATGTTAGACTGCTGTTGACTTTTATTTTCTTCAGGAGACATGTGCTAGCAAACAGTTCTTACTGCATCTTTACCTTCTTTCACAGGGAAGAGCAGTGTTGGCCTGAAGCGTTTTTTAACCTCTAAATCTCTAGAATTAGAGACATTTAAAGCTGCAGCTGCCCACAAAAAGAGCAGTAGTGCAAATTAAAAGCAAAACTTTGAAATATGTATGAGAGGAATTGTTCAGTGTAGATTTGGGAGAAGAAGGGTCGCAGCGTCCTAAGGAAAGAAGTGAAGGTTTTTAATAGTGGCATTTCCAGAAGGTTAGAAATGAATGTTTGAAGAGTACCAGCTCCTCTTTGAGTAGAAATTTGTTTTAACTGACTGTTACATCAGAAATGATGAATCTGTCTTTGAGTTACAATTTGTTATGCTGAGAACTAGCAACAGTTTTGGGGGATCCAAGGAATGCGCTGTGAATGAAGTTTAAGAAAAAACAACTAGGCTGCTGCTGCTCCTGCTAAGTCACTTCAGTCATGTCTGACTCTGTGCAACCCCATGGACTGCAGCCTACTAGGTTCCTCCATCCACGGGATCTTCCAGGCAAGGGTACTGGAGTGGGGTGCCATTGCCTTCTCCAAACAACTAGGCTAGTAGGCCTAAAAAAAAAATCCTGGTCCTCAAAGTTTATCTCATTAAACTACTTTTATAGTTAAAACATGCAACCATGCTAAAGGGGAAAAAAAAATCAGGAGCTTGATATTAGAGCATTTCCTGAACACATTTTAATGGAACAGGGAAACGAGGCTGGAATTTCAACCTGGTTTGTTTTTTTTTTAAGTCCAGACTCTGGCCATCTTTTAGGACTTCCCTGGTGGTTCAGATGGTTAAGTGTCTGCCTACAATGCGGGAGACCTGGGTTCAATCCCTGAGTTGGGAAGATCCCCTGGAGAAAGAAATGGCAACCCACTCCAGTACTATTGCCTGGAAAATCCCACGGACAGAGAGGCCTGGTAGGCTACAGTCCATGGGGTCGCAAAGAGTCAGAAACGACTGAGAGACTCCACTTCACTTCACTTCTGGCCATCTTTTAACTTTCCAGTTTTAGTTTTAAAAGATCTTCTGCTTCTGCTGTCTCTAGAATTAAAAGTATATATAACTTGTAAGATGGACTGGATTTGATGCCTACTATTCATTTTAGTTTTGAACTTTATTTGTTTTTCCTGTATTTTTTTAAGCCCCGTCACTCAGCACACTGGAAGTTTAGATTATCTTTTGTAATCAGTAGATGACTAGACGGACTTTAAAAATGAGATAATGTAGCAAAGTGATACCTAGAGATTCGTAAGAATCTAGGCCCTATGAATTAAATATGCTGCTGCTAATAGCTTCAGTCATTTCCAACTCTGTGCGACCCCATAGATGGCAGCCTACCAGGCTCCTCCGCCCATGGGATTTTCCAGGCAAGAGTACTGGAGTGGGTTGCCATTGCCTTCTCCGATGAATTAAATATGGAAAGAGATCAACCCTGGGATTTCTTTGGAAGGAATGATGCTAAAGCTGAAATTCCAGCACTTTGGCCACCTCATGTGAAGAATTAAATCATTGGAAAAGACTCTGATGCTGTGAGGGATTGGGGGCAGGAGGAGAAGGGGACGACAGAGGATGAGATGGCTGGATGGCATCACTGACTTGATGGACGTGAGTCTGGGTGAGCTCTGGGAGTTGGTGATGGACAGGGAGGCCTGGCGTGCTGCGATTCATGGGGTCGCAAAGAGTCGGACACGACTTAGCGACTGAACTGAACTGATGCTTTAGCAACCAGAAAACAGTATCCTGAGAATGAATTTATTTTTTAAACAAGATATGGAAAACAAAAGGCCAAAACCCACATGAGATTTAGGAAAGGAATCTAGCACTTCGAGCACTGATATGCTCTCAGTGTGTACTTTGCTCTCTACAAGATGATGATTTCCTTGAGAGAAGAAGCTTCAGGGTTAGTAAGTGCTAATCCTTATAATGCAGTCCTGGAAAACTCTGAAAGAAGACAAAAGAATATCCTCCAGTTCCCATTGTAGCCAGTGTGTTTGAGGCAACCTTTAATTTGTGAATTGGAAACGCAAAATGCTATGTATATGTATAGTGTGTCCAGATAAGTAAATCTAAGCTGAGAAAGATGAAAGGAATCACTTTCTGTACAGAAAGTTTGAATTGGAATAGAATTGCTAGTATCTTTTGTTGCAGGGCCTTGCTGACAAGCCCTCAGGGCCCACTCTTGTCATTGTCTCTTCTGAGATTCTGCCGGCTTTCTTTCCTCTTCACAGTTGCCATCTCTTGCTTTTCCCACCTGAGTTCTTTGTGTCTGGCTTTGTAGCCAGCCTCTGAAGACAGTCTTCCAAGATTGCATGCCCTTTATTGCTGCTCTTCAGGACAAATACTCAACTTATTTTAGGGGCTTTTACTTTTTAACATCAAAAGAGAACTGGTAAATTGGGGAATATCAGATTCCTGATGTTACACATTGATAAAAAATTAAACAGACTGGACATGGAACAACAGACTGGTTCCAAATAGGAAAAGGAATACGTCAAGGCTGTATATTGTCACCCTGCTTATTTAATTTATATGCAGAGTACATCATGAGAAACGCTGGGCTGGAGGAAGCACAAGCTGAAATTAGATTGCCAGGAGAAATATCAATAACCTCAGATATGCAGATGACACCACCTTTATGGCAGAAAGTGAAGAAGAATTAAAGAGCCTCTTGATGAACATGAAAGAGGAGAGTGAAAAAGGTTGGCTTAAAGCTCAACATGCAGAAAACGAAGATCATGGCATCTGGTCCCATCACTTCATGGGAAATAGATGGGGAAACAGTATCAGACTTTATTTTGGGGGGCTCCAGAATCACTGCAGATGGTGATTTTAGCCATGAAATGAAAAGACGCTTACTCCTGGAAGAAAATTTATGACCAACCTATATACTATATTAAAAACCAGATATATTACTTTGCCAACGAAGGTCCGTCTATTCAAGGCTATGGTTTTCCTGTGGTCATGTATGGATGTGAGAGTTGGACTGTGAAGAAAGCTGAGCGCTGAAGAATTGATGCTTTTGAACTGTGGTGTTGGAGAAGACTCTTCAGAGTCCGTTGGACTGCAAGGAGATCCAACCAGTCCATCCTAAAGGAGGTCAGTCCTGGGTGTTCATTGGAAAGACTGATTTTGAAGCTGAAACTCCAATACTTTGGCTACCTCATGCGAAGAATTGACTCTGGAAAAAAACCTGATTCTGGGAGGGATTGGGGTCAGGAGGAAAGGGGACAACAGAGGATGAGGTGGCTGGATCGCATCACCAACTCAATGGATATGAGTTTGGGTAAAGTCTTGGAGTTGGTGATGGACAGGGAGTCCTGGCTTGCTGCGATTTATGGGGTCGCAAAGAGTCGGACATGACTGAGCGACTGAACTGAACTTTTATCATCAAAAGAGAACTGGTAAATTGGGGAATATCAGATTTCTGATGTTACACATTGATAAAAATTAAAATGTAGGGTTAAATGCATCTAGTCTTTTTTGTTTTCTGATGAAATAGTCATCAGGTCACTTAATTGGAAATTAGTTTTCCCACATATATTGCTCTGTAAAGAAGTGAATGTCTTCGCTCAGGGTTAGGGCATGAAAAAACTGTTGCCAGACCCCTCACTTTTTACTGTCCTTGATGCCTGAGACTGTTCCCTCCAGTTAATCCACCAATTCCTTTATTCAACTGAGATTCTGCAGATTGCTGTAGTAAAAGATATAATATCAAAAGAATGGAAAAATCTTTTAACCTTTATGTGATCAGTTGCTGTATTTGTCAGTATTTCCTGGTTTCCTCAATCTTCTGTGTCCTCTCTGAAACTTACAGCTTCTTCAAGGATGGTTCTCTTAGGAAAAAGGACTGTTGCTATGCATACTCACGTGATCCTGATTAGAAGCATTCATTTCATTATGTTATTGAAAAGCAACTTAGAATATATATCAAAATTTTTTTTTTTTTAATGTGCATAATATTTGGTTCAGCTGAGAGGTGATCTGATTTTTTTCAGTATTCAAAACCAATTTTTGACCCATTCTAAATTTATCATCATTTTTTTTTGCTTTTCTTGCTACCTGTAGTAGGGTATTTTTGTGTCCCTTGGCTTGTTATTTAATCAACAGCCAGTAAATCATTGATTCAAGTAGTAGTATTGTCAGCACACATTCATAGATTTAGCACTTAATGTTCCCATACATAAATAACATGCGACAGACTTTAAAAAAACATTGCAGCATTTATAATACTTTACTACTTTTTTGTTTTGTTATTGTTTTTGACCACACTGTGCAGCTTGTGGGACCTTAATTCCCTGACCAGTGATGAAATCGAGCTCCCTGACATAGAAGTGTGGAGTCCTAATCACTGGATTGCCAGGGAA
>NW_020867706.1:0-62295 GCF_003369695.1 Bos indicus x Bos taurus
ACAGCTCAGCAGGCAAAGATCAAGGAGCTGAGGCAGGCACGAATCTCGCAGCTCAGCTGGCAAAATTCAAGGAGCTGAGCAGACTGCCATTAAGTGGCTAAGCAGACTCTAAACACACGTGACTCAGCAGGCTTGACAACCCGTGACTGAGCACACACGAATCTTGCAGCCCAAGCAGACAATACTCCTGGAGCTGAGCAGGCAGAATCACGCAGCTCAGCAGACAGTAATCAAGGAGCTGAGCAGGCACGAATCACGCAGCTCAGCAGGCAATAATCCTGGAGCTGAGCAAGCAGGAATCACGCAGCTCAGCAGGCAATAATCAAGAGCAGAGCCGGCAGGAATCAGGCAGCTCAGCAGCCAATAATCAAGAAGCTAGCAGTCAGGAATCGCGAGCAGCTTCAGCAGGGCAATAATCATGGAGCTGAGCTGGCAGGAATCACGCAACTCAGCAGGCAATACTCACGGACCTGAAGCAGGCAGGAATCACGCAACTTAGCAGGCAATAATAATTGGAGCTGAAGGCTGTAATGAAACTGGATAAGCAGACTCTAATCACGTGATTCAGCCGGCTGCCTCTCTGGGGAGCTGAGCAGGCACTTAATTATGCAGCTCAGCAAGCAAAAATCATGGAGCTGAGCAAGCAGGAATCACGCAGCTCAGCAGGCCAATAATCATGGAGCTGAGCAAACAGGAAATCACGCAGCTCAGCATGCAATAATCAAGAAGCTGAGCAGGCAGGAATCCCGCGCTCAGCAGGGCAATAAATATGGAGCTGAGCAAGCAGGAATCATGCAGCTCAGCAGGCAATAATCAAGAAGCTGAGCAGGCAGGAATCACGCAGCTTAGCAGGCAATAATCATGGAGCTGAGCAGACTGTAATGAAAGTGGCTAAGCAGACTCTAAATCACGTCACTTCAGCCGGCTCCTAACCGGTCTTGAGCAGGCACTAATCACGCAGCTGAGCCGGGACTAATCACACAGCTGATCAGGCACGAGTCACGCAGCTGAGCAGATTAAGCATGCAGCTGAGCAAGCGCTAAATCCCTTGATTCAGCAGACCCTGATCACGTGACTGAGCAGGCCCTGATCACGTGGCTGAGCATGCACTGATCACGTGACTGAGCATGCACTGATCACGTGACTGAGAGGCACTGATCACGTGACTGAGAGGCACTGATCACGTGACTGAGCATGCACTGATCACGTGACTGAGAGGCGCTGATCACGTGACTGAGAGGCGCTGATCACGTGACTGAGGGGCGCTGATCACGTGACTGAGAGGCGCTGATCACGTGGCTATCATGCACTGATCACGTGCTTCAGGAGGCAATAATCAAAGAGCTGAGCAGGCACTAATCACTTGGCTAAGAGGGCACTAATCACGGAGAGGAGCAGGAAATCGTCAAGGAGCTGAGCAAACTGTAATGAAGTGGTTAAGCAGACTCTAAACACGTGACGCAGCAGGCTCTACACCCGTGACTGAGCAGACACAATTTGGGCAGCTCAGCAGACACCAATGGTGCAGCTCAGCAGACACAAATGGTGCAGCTCAGCAGACACCAATCATGCAGCTCAGCAGGCAATACTCATGGAGCTGAGCAGGCAGGAATCACACAGCTCAGCAGGCAAAGATCAAGGAGCTGAGCAGGCACGAATCTCGCAGCTCAGCTGGCAAAAATCAAGGAGCTGAGCAGACTGCCATTAAGTGGCTAAGCAGACTCTAAACACGTGACTCAGCAGGCTTGACCCCCGTGACTGAGCAGACACGAATCTTGCAGCCCAGCAGACAATACTCCTGGAGCTGAGCAGGCAGGAATCACGCAGCTCAGCAGACAGTAATCAAGGAGCTGAGCAGGCACGAATCACGCAGCTCAGCAGGCAATAATCCTGGAGCTGAGCAAGCAGGAATCACGCAGCTCAGCAGGCAATAATCAAGAAGCAGAGCAGGCAGGAATCAGGCAGCTCAGCAGCCAATAATCAAGAAGCTAGCAGTCAGGAATCGCGCAGCTCAGCAGGCAATAATCATGGAGCTGAGCTGGCAGGAATCACGCAACTCAGCAGGCAATACTCACGGACCTGAGCAGGCAGGAATCACGCAACTTAGCAGGCAATAATAATTGGAGCTGAAGGCTGTAATGAACTGGATAAGCAGACTCTAATCACGTGATTCAGCCGGCTCCTCTCTGGGGACTGAGCAGGCACTTATTATGCAGCTCAGCAAGCAAAAATCATGGAGCTGAGCAAGCAGGAATCACGCAGCTCAGCAGGCAATAAATCTGGAGCTGAGCAAACAGGAATCACGCCAGCTCAGCATGCATAATCAAGAAGCTGAGCAGGCAGGAATCACGCAGCTCAGCAGGCAATAAATATGGAGCTGAGCAAGCAGGAATCACGCAGCTCAGCAGGCAATAATCAAGAAGCTGAGCAGGCAGGAATCAACGCAGCTTAGCAGGCAATAATCATGGAGCTGAGCAGACTGTATGAAGTGGCTAAGCAGACTCTAATCACGTCACTCAAGCCGGCTCCTAACCCGGTCTTGAGCAGGCACTAATCAGCAGCTGAGCAGGGACTAATCACACAGCTGATCAGGCACGAGTCAACGCAGCTGAGCAGGGATTAAGCATGCAGCTGAGCAAGCGCTAATCCCTTGATTCAGCAGACCCTGATCACGTGACTGAGCAGGCCCTGATCACGTGGCTGAGCAATGCACTGATCACGTGACTGAGCATGTCACTGATCACGTGACTGAGAGGCACTGATCACGTGACTGAGAGGCACTGATCACGTGACTGAGCAGCCACTGCTCACGTGGACTGAGAGGCACTGATCACGTGACTGAGAGCGCTGATCACGTGACTGAGGGGCGCTGATCACGTGACTGAGAGGCGCTGATCACGTGGCTATCATGCACTGATCACGTGCTTCAGGAGGCAATAATCAAAGAGCTGAGCAGGCACTAATCACTTGGCTAAGAGGGCACTAATCACGGAGAGGAGCAGGAATCGTCAAGGAGCTGAGCAAACTGTAATGAAGTGGTTAAGCAGACTCTAAACACGTGACGCAGCAGGCTCTACACCCGTGACTGAGCAGACACAATTTGGGCAGCTCAGCAGACACCAATGGTGCAGCTCAGCAGACACAAATGGTGCAGCTCAGCAGACACCATCATGCAGCTCAGCAGGCAATACTCATGGAGCTGAGCAGGCAGGAATCACACAGCTCAGCAGGCAAAGATCAAGGAGCTGAGCAGGCACGAATCTCGCAGCTCAGCTGGCAAAAATCAAGGAGCTGAGCAGACTGCCATTAAGTGGCTAAGCAGACTCTAAACACGTGACTCAGCAGGCTTGACACCCGTGACTGAGCAGACACGAATCTTGCAGCCCAGCAGACAATACTCCTGGAGCTGAGCAGGCAGGAATCACGCAGCTCAGCAGACAGTAATCAAGGAGCTGAGCAGGCAACGAATCACGCAGCTCAGCAGGCAATAATCCTGGAGCTGAGCAAGCAGGAATCACGCAGCTCAGCAGGCAATAATCAAGAAGCAGAGCAGGCAGGAATCAGGCAGCTCAGCAGCCAATAATCAAGAAGCTAGCAGTCAGGAATCGCGCAGCTCAGCAGGCAATAATCAATGGAGCTGAGCTGGCAGGAATCACGCAACTCAGCAGGCAATACTCACGGACTGAGCAGGCAGGAATCACGCAACTTAGCAGGCATAATAATTGGAGCTGAAGGCTGTAATGAACTGGATAAGCAGACTCTAATCACGTGATTCAGCCGGCTCCTCTCTGGGGACTGAGCAGGCACTATTATGCAGCTAAGCAAGCAAAAATCATGGAGCTGAGCAAGCAGGAATCACGCAGCTCATGCAGGCAATAATCATGGAGCTGAGCAAACAGGAATCACGCCAGCTCAGCAATGCAATAATCAGAAGCTGAGCAGGCAGGAATCAACACGCAGCTCAGCAGGCAATAAATATGGAGCTGAGCAAGCATGAATCACGCAGCTCAGCAGGCAATAATCAGAAGCTGAGCAGGCAGAATCACGCAAGCCTTAAGCAGGCAATAATCATGAGCTGAGCAGACTGTAATGAAGTGGCTAAGCAGACTCTAATCACGTCACTCAGCCGGCTCCTAACCCGGTCTGAGCAGGCACTAATCACGCAGCTGAGCAGGGACTAATCACAGCAGCTGATCAGGCACGAGTCCACGCAGCTGAGCAGGATTAAGCATGCAGCTGAGCAAGCGCTAATCCCTTGATTCAGCAGACCCTGATCAGTGACTGAGCAGGCCCTGATCACGTGGCTGAGCATGCACTGATCACGTGACTGAGCATTGCACTGATCACGTGACTGAGAGGCACTGATCACCACGTGACTGAGAGGCACTGATCACGTGACTGAGCAATGCACTGATCACGTGACTGGGCAGGACCTGATTCAACGTGGAACTGAGAGGCGCTGATCACGTGACTGAGGGGCGCTGATCACGTGACTGAGAGGCGCTGATCACGTGGGCATCATGCACTGAAGCACGTGCTTCAGGAGGCAATAATCAAAGAGCTGAGCAGGCACTAATCACTTGGCTAAGAGGGCAACTAATCACGGAGAGAGCAGGAAATCGTCAAGGAGCTGAGCAAACTGTAATGAAGTGGTTAAGCAGACTCTAACACGTGAGCAGCAGGCTCTACACCCGTGACTGAGCAGACACAATTTGGGCAGCTCAGCAGACCAATGGTGCAGCTCAGCAGACACAATGTGCAGCTCAGCAGACATCGCAATCATGCAGCTCAGCAAGGCAAGTCCTCATGGAGCTGAGCAGGCAGGAATCACACAGCTCAGCAGGCAAGATCAAGGAGCTGAAGCAGGCACGAATCTCGCAGCTCAGCTGGCAAAAATCAAGGAGCTGAGCAGACTGCCATTAGTGGCTAAGCAGACTCTAAACACGTGACTCAGCAGGCTTGACACCCGTGACTGAGCAGACACGAATCTTGCAGCCCAGCAGACAATACTCCTGGAGCTGAGCAGGCAGGAATCACGCAGCTCAGCAGACAGTAATCAAGGAGCTGAGCAGGCACGAATCACGCAGCTCAGCAGGCAATAATCCTGGAGCTGAGCAAGCAGGAATCACGCAGCTCAGCAGGCAATAATCAAGAAGCAGAGCAGGCAGGAATCAGGCAGCTCAGCAGCCAATAATCAAGAAGCTAGCAGTCAGGAATCGCGCAGCTCAGCAGGCAATAATCATGGAGCTGAGCTGGCAGGAATCACGCAACTCAGCAGGCAATACTCACGGACCTGAGCAGGCAGGAATCACGCAACTTAGCAGGCAATAATAATTGGAGCTGAAGGCTGTAATGAACTGGATAAGCAGACTCTAATCACGTGATTCAGCCGGCTCCTCTCTGGGGACTGAGCAGGCACTTATTATGCAGCTCAGCAAGCAAAAATCATGGAGCTGAGCAAGCAGGAATCACGCAGCTCAGCAGGCAATAATCATGGAGCTGAGCAAACAGGAATCACGCAGCTCAGCATGCAATAATCAAGAAGCTGAGCAGGCAGGAATCACGCAGCTCAGCAGGCAATAAATATGGAGCTGAGCAAGCAGGAATCACGCAGCTCAGCAGGCAATAATCAAGAAGCTGAGCAGGCAGGAATCACGCAGCTTAGCAGGCAATAATCATGGAGCTGAGCAGACTGTAATGAAGTGGCTAAGCAGACTCTAATCACGTCACTCAGCCGGCTCCTAACCCGGTCTTGAGCAGGCACTAATCACGCAGCTGAGCAGGGACTAATCACACAGCTGATCAGGCACGAGTCACGCAGCTGAGCAGGGATTAAGCATGCAGCTGAGCAAGCGCTAATCCCTTGATTCAGCAGACCCTGATCACGTGACTGAGCAGGCCCTGATCACGTGGCTGAGCATGCACTGATCACGTGACTGAGCATGCACTGATCACGTGACTGAGAGGCACTGATCACGTGACTGAGAGGCACTGATCACGTGACTGAGCATGCACTGATCACGTGACTGAGAGGCACTGATCACGTGACTGACTGATCACGTGACTGAGAGGCGCTGATCACGTGACTGAGGGGCGCTGATCACGTGACTGAGAGGCGCTGATCACGTGGCTATCATGCACTGATCACGTGCTTCAGGAGGCAATAATCAAAGAGCTGAGCAGGCACTAATCACTTGGCTAAGAGGGCACTAATCACGGAGAGGAGCAGGAAATCGTCAAGGAGCTGAGCAAACTGTAATGAAGTGGTTAAGCAGACTCTAAACACGTGACGCAGCAGGCTCTACACCCGTGACTGAGCAGACACAATTTGGGCAGCTCAGCAGACACCAATGGTGCAGCTCAGCAGACACAAATGGTGCAGCTCAGCAGACACCAATCATGCAGCTCAGCAGGCAATACTCATGGAGCTGAGCAGGCAGGAATCACACAGCTCAGCAGGCAAAGATCAAGGAGCTGAGCAGGCACGAATCTCGCAGCTCAGCTGGCAAAAATCAAGGAGCTGAGCAGACTGCCATTAAGTGGCTAAGCAGACTCTAAACACGTGACTCAGCAGGCTTGACACCCGTGACTGAGCAGACACGAATCTTGCAGCCCAGCAGACAATACTCCTGGAGCTGAGCAGGCAGGAATCACGCAGCTCAGCAGACAGTAATCAAGGAGCTGAGCAGGCACGAATCACGCAGCTCAGCAGGCAATAATCCTGGAGCTGAGCAAGCAGGAATCACGCAGCTCAGCAGGCAATAATCAAGAAGCAGAGCAGGCAGGAATCAGGCAGCTCAGCAGCCAATAATCAAGAAGCTAGCAGTCAGGAATCGCGCAGCTCAGCAGGCAATAATCATGGAGCTGAGCTGGCAGGAATCACGCAACTCAGCAGGCAATACTCACGGACCTGAGCAGGCAGGAATCACGCAACTTAGCAGGCAATAATAATTGGAGCTGAAGGCTGTAATGAACTGGATAAGCAGACTCTAATCACGTGATTCAGCCGGCTCCTCTCTGGGGACTGAGCAGGCACTTATTATGCAGCTCAGCAAGCAAAAATCATGGAGCTGAGCAAGCAGGAATCACGCAGCTCAGCAGGCAATAATCATGGAGCTGAGCAAACAGGAATCACGCAGCTCAGCATGCAATAATCAAGAAGCTGAGCAGGCAGGAATCACGCAGCTCAGCAGGCAATAAATATGGAGCTGAGCAAGCAGGAATCACGCAGCTCAGCAGGCAATAATCAAGAAGCTGAGCAGGCAGGAATCACGCAGCTTAGCAGGCAATAATCATGGAGCTGAGCAGACTGTCATGAAGTGGCTAAGCAGACTCTAATCACGTCACTCAGCCGGCTCCTAACCCGGTCTTGAGCAGGCACTAATCACGCAGCTGAGCAGGGACTAATCACACAGCTGATCAGGCACGAGTCACGCAGCTGAGCAGGGATTAAGCATGCAGCTGAGCAAGCGCTAATCCCTTGATTCAGCAGACCCTGATCACGTGACTGAGCAGGCCCTGATCACGTGGCTGAGCATGCACTGATCACGTGACTGAGCATGCACTGATCACGTGACTGAGAGGCACTGATCACGTGACTGAGAGGCACTGATCACGTGACTGAGCATGCACTGATCACGTGACTGGAGGCACTGATCACGTGACTGAGAGGCGCTGATCACGTGACTGAGGGGCGCTGATCACGTGACTGAGAGGCGCTGATCACGTGGCTATCATGCACTGATCACGTGCTTCAGGAGGCAATAATCAAAGAGCTGAGCAGGCACTAATCACTTGGCTAAGAGGGCACTAATCACGGAGAGGAGCAGGAAATCGTCAAGGAGCTGAGCAAACTGTAATGAAGTGGTTAAGCAGACTCTAAACACGTGACGCAGCAGGCTCTACACCCGTGACTGAGCAGACACAATTTGGGCAGCTCAGCAGACACCAATGGTGCAGCTCAGCAGACACAAATGGTGCAGCTCAGCAGACACCAATCATGCAGCTCAGCAGGCAATACTCATGGAGCTGAGCAGGCAGGAATCACACAGCTCAGCAGGCAAAGATCAAGGAGCTGAGCAGGCACGAATCTCGCAGCTCAGCTGGCAAAAATCAAGGAGCTGAGCAGACTGCCATTAAGTGGCTAAGCAGACTCTAAACACGTGACTCAGCAGGCTTGACACCCGTGACTGAGCAGACACGAATCTTGCAGCCCAGCAGACAATACTCCTGGAGCTGAGCAGGCAGGAATCACGCAGCTCAGCAGACAGTAATCAAGGAGCTGAGCAGGCACGAATCACGCAGCTCAGCAGGCAATAATCCTGGAGCTGAGCAAGCAGGAATCACGCAGCTCAGCAGGCAATAATCAAGAAGCAGAGCAGGCAGGAATCAGGCAGCTCAGCAGCCAATAATCAAGAAGCTAGCAGTCAGGAATCGCGCAGCTCAGCAGGCAATAATCATGGAGCTGAGCTGGCAGGAATCACGCAACTCAGCAGGCAATACTCACGGACCTGAGCAGGCAGGAATCACGCAACTTAGCAGGCAATAATAATTGGAGCTGAAGGCTGTAATGAACTGGATAAGCAGACTCTAATCACGTGATTCAGCCGGCTCCTCTCTGGGGACTGAGCAGGCACTTATTATGCAGCTCAGCAAGCAAAAATCATGGAGCTGAGCAAGCAGGAATCACGCAGCTCAGCAGGCAATAATCATGGAGCTGAGCAAACAGGAATCACGCAGCTCAGCATGCAATAATCAAGAAGCTGAGCAGGCAGGAATCACGCAGCTCAGCAGGCAATAAATATGGAGCTGAGCAAGCAGGAATCACGCAGCTCAGCAGGCAATAATCAAGAAGCTGAGCAGGCAGGAATCACGCAGCTTAGCAGGCAATAATCATGGAGCTGAGCAGACTGTAATGAAGTGGCTAAGCAGACTCTAATCACGTCACTCAGCCGGCTCCTAACCCGGTCTTGAGCAGGCACTAATCACGCAGCTGAGCAGGGACTAATCACACAGCTGATCAGGCACGATCACGCAGCTGAGCAGGGATTAAGCATGCAGCTGAGCAAGCGCTAATCCCTTGATTCAGCAGACCCTTGATCACGGACTGAGCAGGCCCTGATCACGTGGCTGAGCATGCACTGATCACGTGACTGAGCATGCACTGATCACGTGACTGAGAGGCACTGATCACGTGACTGAGAGGCACTGATCACGTGACTGAGCATGCACTGATCACGTGACTGGGAGGCACTGATCACGTGACTGAGAGGCGCTGATCACGTGACTGAGGGGCGCTGATCACGTGACTGAGAGGCGCTGATCACGTGGCTATCATGCACTGATCACGTGCTTCAGGAGGCAATAATCAAAGAGCTGAGCAGGCACTAATCACTTGGCTAAGAGGGCACTAATCACGGAGAGGAGCAGGAAATCGTCAAGGAGCTGAGCAAACTGTAATGAAGTGGTTAAGCAGACTCTAAACACGTGACGCAGCAGGCTCTACACCCGTGACTGAGCAGACACAATTTGGGCAGCTCAGCAGACACCAATGGTGCAGCTCAGCAGACACAAATGGTGCAGCTCAGCAGACACCAATCATGCAGCTCAGCAGGCAATACTCATGGAGCTGAGCAGGCAGGAATCACACAGCTCAGCAGGCAAAGATCAAGGAGCTGAGCAGGCACGAATCTCGCAGCTCAGCTGGCAAAAATCAAGGAGCTGAGCAGACTGCCATTAAGTGGCTAAGCAGACTCTAAACACGTGACTCAGCAGGCTTGACACCCGTGACTGAGCAGACACGAATCTTGCAGCCCAGCAGACAATACTCCTGGAGCTGAGCAGGCAGGAATCACGCAGCTCAGCAGACAGTAATCAAGGAGCTGAGCAGGCACGAATCACGCAGCTCAGCAGGCAATAATCCTGGAGCTGAGCAAGCAGGAATCACGCAGCTCAGCAGGCAATAATCAAGAAGCAGAGCAGGCAGGAATCAGGCAGCTCAGCAGCCAATAATCAAGAAGCTAGCAGTCAGGAATCGCGCAGCTCAGCAGGCAATAATCATGGAGCTGAGCTGGCAGGAATCACGCAACTCAGCAGGCAATACTCACGGACCTGAGCAGGCAGGAATCACGCAACTTAGCAGGCAATAATAATTGGAGCTGAAGGCTGTAATGAACTGGATAAGCAGACTCTAATCACGTGATTCAGCCGGCTCCTCTCTGGGGACTGAGCAGGCACTTATTATGCAGCTCAGCAAGCAAAAATCATGGAGCTGAGCAAGCAGGAATCACGCAGCTCAGCAGGCAATAATCATGGAGCTGAGCAAACAGGAATCACGCAGCTCAGCATGCAATAATCAAGAAGCTGAGCAGGCAGGAATCACGCAGCTCAGCAGGCAATAAATATGGAGCTGAGCAAGCAGGAATCACGCAGCTCAGCAGGCAATAATCAAGAAGCTGAGCAGGCAGGAATCACGCAGCTTAGCAGGCAATAATCATGGAGCTGAGCAGACTGTAATGAAGTGGCTAAGCAGACTCTAATCACGTCACTCAGCCGGCTCCTAACCCGGTCTTGAGCAGGCACTAATCACGCAGCTGAGCAGGGACTAATCACACAGCTGATCAGGCACGAGTCACGCAGCTGAGCAGGGATTAAGCATGCAGCTGAGCAAGCGCTAATCCCTTGATTCAGCAGACCCTGATCACGTGACTGAGCAGGCCCTGATCACGTGGCTGAGCATGCACTGATCACGTGACTGAGCATGCACTGATCACGTGACTGAGAGGCACTGATCACGTGACTGAGAGGCACTGATCACGTGACTGAGCATGCACTGATCACGTGACTGGGAGGCACTGATCACGTGACTGAGAGGCGCTGATCACGTGACTGAGGGGCGCTGATCACGTGACTGAGAGGCGCTGATCACGTGGCTATCATGCACTGATCACGTGCTTCAGGAGGCAATAATCAAAGAGCTGAGCAGGCACTAATCACTTGGCTAAGAGGGCACTAATCACGGAGAGGAGCAGGAAATCGTCAAGGAGCTGAGCAAACTGTAATGAAGTGGTTAAGCAGACTCTAAACACGTGACGCAGCAGGCTCTACACCCGTGACTGAGCAGACACAATTTGGGCAGCTCAGCAGACACCAATGGTGCAGCTCAGCAGACACAAATGGTGCAGCTCAGCAGACACCAATCATGCAGCTCAGCAGGCAATACTCATGGAGCTGAGCAGGCAGGAATCACACAGCTCAGCAGGCAAAGATCAAGGAGCTGAGCAGGCACGAATCTCGCAGCTCAGCTGGCAAAAATCAAGGAGCTGAGCAGACTGCCATTAAGTGGCTAAGCAGACTCTAAACACGTGACTCAGCAGGCTTGACACCCGTGACTGAGCAGACACGAATCTTGCAGCCCAGCAGACAATACTCCTGGAGCTGAGCAGGCAGGAATCACGCAGCTCAGCAGACAGTAATCAAGGAGCTGAGCAGGCACGAATCACGCAGCTCAGCAGGCAATAATCCTGGAGCTGAGCAAGCAGGAATCACGCAGCTCAGCAGGCAATAATCAAGAAGCAGAGCAGGCAGGAATCAGGCAGCTCAGCAGCCAATAATCAAGAAGCTAGCAGTCAGGAATCGCGCAGCTCAGCAGGCAATAATCATGGAGCTGAGCTGGCAGGAATCACGCAACTCAGCAGGCAATACTCACGGACCTGAGCAGGCAGGAATCACGCAACTTAGCAGGCAATAATAATTGGAGCTGAAGGCTGTAATGAACTGGATAAGCAGACTCTAATCACGTGATTCAGCCGGCTCCTCTCTGGGGACTGAGCAGGCACTTATTATGCAGCTCAGCAAGCAAAAATCATGGAGCTGAGCAAGCAGGAATCACGCAGCTCAGCAGGCAATAATCATGGAGCTGAGCAAACAGGAATCACGCAGCTCAGCATGCAATAATCAAGAAGCTGAGCAGGCAGGAATCACGCAGCTCAGCAGGCAATAAATATGGAGCTGAGCAAGCAGGAATCACGCAGCTCAGCAGGCAATAATCAAGAAGCTGAGCAGGCAGGAATCACGCAGCTTAGCAGGCAATAATCATGGAGCTGAGCAGACTGTCATGAAGTGGCTAAGCAGACTCTAATCACGTCACTCAGCCGGCTCCTAACCCGGTCTTGAGCAGGCACTAATCACGCAGCTGAGCAGGGACTAATCACACAGCTGATCAGGCACGAGTCACGCAGCTGAGCAGGGATTAAGCATGCAGCTGAGCAAGCGCTAATCCCTTGATTCAGCAGACCCTGATCACGTGACTGAGCAGGCCCTGATCACGTGGCTGAGCATGCACTGATCACGTGACTGAGCATGCACTGATCACGTGACTGAGAGGCACTGATCACGTGACTGAGAGGCACTGATCACGTGACTGAGCATGCACTGATCACGTGACTGGGAGGCACTGATCACGTGACTGAGAGGCGCTGATCACGTGACTGAGGGGCGCTGATCACGTGACTGAGAGGCGCTGATCACGTGGCTATCATGCACTGATCACGTGCTTCAGGAGGCAATAATCAAAGAGCTGAGCAGGCACTAATCACTTGGCTAAGAGGGCACTAATCACGGAGAGGAGCAGGAAATCGTCAAGGAGCTGAGCAAACTGTAATGAAGTGGTTAAGCAGACTCTAAACACGTGACGCAGCAGGCTCTACACCCGTGACTGAGCAGACACAATTTGGGCAGCTCAGCAGACACCAATGGTGCAGCTCAGCAGACACAAATGGTGCAGCTCAGCAGACACCAATCATGCAGCTCAGCAGGCAATACTCATGGAGCTGAGCAGGCAGGAATCACACAGCTCAGCAGGCAAAGATCAAGGAGCTGAGCAGGCACGAATCTCGCAGCTCAGCTGGCAAAAATCAAGGAGCTGAGCAGACTGCCATTAAGTGGCTAAGCAGACTCTAAACACGTGACTCAGCAGGCTTGACACCCGTGACTGAGCAGACACGAATCTTGCAGCCCAGCAGACAATACTCCTGGAGCTGAGCAGGCAGGAATCACGCAGCTCAGCAGACAGTAATCAAGGAGCTGAGCAGGCACGAATCACGCAGCTCAGCAGGCAATAATCCTGGAGCTGAGCAAGCAGGAATCACGCAGCTCAGCAGGCAATAATCAAGAAGCAGAGCAGGCAGGAATCAGGCAGCTCAGCAGCCAATAATCAAGAAGCTAGCAGTCAGGAATCGCGCAGCTCAGCAGGCAATAATCATGGAGCTGAGCTGGCAGGAATCACGCAACTCAGCAGGCAATACTCACGGACCTGAGCAGGCAGGAATCACGCAACTTAGCAGGCAATAATAATTGGAGCTGAAGGCTGTAATGAACTGGATAAGCAGACTCTAATCACGTGATTCAGCCGGCTCCTCTCTGGGGACTGAGCAGGCACTTATTATGCAGCTCAGCAAGCAAAAATCATGGAGCTGAGCAAGCAGGAATCACGCAGCTCAGCAGGCAATAATCATGGAGCTGAGCAAACAGGAATCACGCAGCTCAGCATGCAATAATCAAGAAGCTGAGCAGGCAGGAATCACGCAGCTCAGCAGGCAATAAATATGGAGCTGAGCAAGCAGGAATCACGCAGCTCAGCAGGCAATAATCAAGAAGCTGAGCAGGCAGGAATCACGCAGCTTAGCAGGCAATAATCATGGAGCTGAGCAGACTGTAATGAAGTGGCTAAGCAGACTCTAATCACGTCACTCAGCCGGCTCCTAACCCGGTCTTGAGCAGGCACTAATCACGCAGCTGAGCAGGGACTAATCACACAGCTGATCAGGCACGAGTCACGCAGCTGAGCAGGGATTAAGCATGCAGCTGAGCAAGCGCTAATCCCTTGATTCAGCAGACCCTGATCACGTGACTGAGCAGGCCCTGATCACGTGGCTGAGCATGCACTGATCACGTGACTGAGCATGCACTGATCACGTGACTGAGAGGCACTGATCACGTGACTGAGAGGCACTGATCACGTGACTGAGCAGGCACTGATCACGTGACTGAGAGGCGCTGATCACGTGACTGAGGGGCGCTGATCACGTGACTGAGAGGCGCTGATCACGTGGCTATCATGCACTGATCACGTGCTTCAGGAGGCAATAATCAAAGAGCTGAGCAGGCACTAATCACTTGGCTAAGAGGGCACTAATCACGGAGAGGAGCAGGAAATCGTCAAGGAGCTGAGCAAACTGTAATGAAGTGGTTAAGCAGACTCTAAACACGTGACGCAGCAGGCTCTACACCCGTGACTGAGCAGACACAATTTGGGCAGCTCAGCAGACACCAATGGTGCAGCTCAGCAGACACAAATGGTGCAGCTCAGCAGACACCAATCATGCAGCTCAGCAGGCAATACTCATGGAGCTGAGCAGGCAGGAATCACACAGCTCAGCAGGCAAAGATCAAGGAGCTGAGCAGGCACGAATCTCGCAGCTCAGCTGGCAAAAATCAAGGAGCTGAGCAGACTGCCATTAAGTGGCTAAGCAGACTCTAAACACGTGACTCAGCAGGCTTGACACCCGTGACTGAGCAGACACGAATCTTGCAGCCCAGCAGACAATACTCCTGGAGCTGAGCAGGCAGGAATCACGCAGCTCAGCAGACAGTAATCAAGGAGCTGAGCAGGCACGAATCACGCAGCTCAGCAGGCAATAATCCTGGAGCTGAGCAAGCAGGAATCACGCAGCTCAGCAGGCAATAATCAAGAAGCAGAGCAGGCAGGAATCAGGCAGCTCAGCAGCCAATAATCAAGAAGCTAGCAGTCAGGAATCGCGCAGCTCAGCAGGCAATAATCATGGAGCTGAGCTGGCAGGAATCACGCAACTCAGCAGGCAATACTCACGGACCTGAGCAGGCAGGAATCACGCAACTTAGCAGGCAATAATAATTGGAGCTGAAGGCTGTAATGAACTGGATAAGCAGACTCTAATCACGTGATTCAGCCGGCTCCTCTCTGGGGACTGAGCAGGCACTTATTATGCAGCTCAGCAAGCAAAAATCATGGAGCTGAGCAAGCAGGAATCACGCAGCTCAGCAGGCAATAATCATGGAGCTGAGCAAACAGGAATCACGCAGCTCAGCATGCAATAATCAAGAAGCTGAGCAGGCAGGAATCACGCAGCTCAGCAGGCAATAAATATGGAGCTGAGCAAGCAGGAATCACGCAGCTCAGCAGGCAATAATCAAGAAGCTGAGCAGGCAGGAATCACGCAGCTTAGCAGGCAATAATCATGGAGCTGAGCAGACTGTAATGAAGTGGCTAAGCAGACTCTAATCACGTCACTCAGCCGGCTCCTAACCCGGTCTTGAGCAGGCACTAATCACGCAGCTGAGCAGGGACTAATCACACAGCTGATCAGGCACGAGTCACGCAGCTGAGCAGGGATTAAGCATGCAGCTGAGCAAGCGCTAATCCCTTGATTCAGCAGACCCTGATCACGTGACTGAGCAGGCCCTGATCACGTGGCTGAGCATGCACTGATCACGTGACTGAGCATGCACTGATCACGTGACTGAGAGGCACTGATCACGTGACTGAGAGGCACTGATCACGTGACTGAGCATGCACTGATCACGTGACTGGGAGGCACTGATCACGTGACTGAGAGGCGCTGATCACGTGACTGAGGGGCGCTGATCACGTGACTGAGAGGCGCTGATCACGTGGCTATCATGCACTGATCACGTGCTTCAGGAGGCAATAATCAAAGAGCTGAGCAGGCACTAATCACTTGGCTAAGAGGGCACTAATCACGGAGAGGAGCAGGAAATCGTCAAGGAGCTGAGCAAACTGTAATGAAGTGGTTAAGCAGACTCTAAACACGTGACGCAGCAGGCTCTACACCCGTGACTGAGCAGACACAATTTGGGCAGCTCAGCAGACACCAATGGTGCAGCTCAGCAGACACAAATGGTGCAGCTCAGCAGACACCAATCATGCAGCTCAGCAGGCAATACTCATGGAGCTGAGCAGGCAGGAATCACACAGCTCAGCAGGCAAAGATCAAGGAGCTGAGCAGGCACGAATCTCGCAGCTCAGCTGGCAAAAATCAAGGAGCTGAGCAGACTGCCATTAAGTGGCTAAGCAGACTCTAAACACGTGACTCAGCAGGCTTGACACCCGTGACTGAGCAGACACGAATCTTGCAGCCCAGCAGACAATAATCCTGGAGCTGAGCAGGCAGGAATCACGCAGCTCAGCAGGCAATAATCAAGAAGCAGAGCAGGCAGGAATCAGGCAGCTCAGCAGCCAATAATCAAGAAGCTAGCAGTCAGGAATCGCGCAGCTCAGCAGGCAATAATCATGGAGCTGAGCTGGCAGGAATCACGCAACTCAGCAGGCAATACTCACGGACCTGAGCAGGCAGGAATCACGCAACTTAGCAGGCAATAATAATTGGAGCTGAAGGCTGTAATGAACTGGATAAGCAGACTCTAATCACGTGATTCAGCCGGCTCCTCTCTGGGGACTGAGCAGGCACTTATTATGCAGCTCAGCAAGCAAAAATCATGGAGCTGAGCAAGCAGGAATCACGCAGCTCAGCAGGCAATAATCATGGAGCTGAGCAAACAGGAATCACGCAGCTCAGCATGCAATAATCAAGAAGCTGAGCAGGCAGGAATCACGCAGCTCAGCAGGCAATAAATATGGAGCTGAGCAAGCAGGAATCACGCAGCTCAGCAGGCAATAATCAAGAAGCTGAGCAGGCAGGAATCACGCAGCTTAGCAGGCAATAATCATGGAGCTGAGCAGACTGTCATGAAGTGGCTAAGCAGACTCTAATCACGTCACTCAGCCGGCTCCTAACCCGGTCTTGAGCAGGCACTAATCACGCAGCTGAGCAGGGACTAATCACACAGCTGATCAGGCACGAGTCACGCAGCTGAGCAGGGATTAAGCATGCAGCTGAGCAAGCGCTAATCCCTTGATTCAGCAGACCCTGATCACGTGACTGAGCAGGCCCTGATCACGTGGCTGAGCATGCACTGATCACGTGACTGAGCATGCACTGATCACGTGACTGAGAGGCACTGATCACGTGACTGAGAGGCACTGATCACGTGACTGAGCATGCACTGATCACGTGACTGGGAGGCACTGATCACGTGACTGAGAGGCGCTGATCACGTGACTGAGGGGCGCTGATCACGTGACTGAGAGGCGCTGATCACGTGGCTATCATGCACTGATCACGTGCTTCAGGAGGCAATAATCAAAGAGCTGAGCAGGCACTAATCACTTGGCTAAGAGGGCACTAATCACGGAGAGGAGCAGGAAATCGTCAAGGAGCTGAGCAAACTGTAATGAAGTGGTTAAGCAGACTCTAAACACGTGACGCAGCAGGCTCTACACCCGTGACTGAGCAGACACAATTTGGGCAGCTCAGCAGACACCAATGGTGCAGCTCAGCAGACACAAATGGTGCAGCTCAGCAGACACCAATCATGCAGCTCAGCAGGCAATACTCATGGAGCTGAGCAGGCAGGAATCACACAGCTCAGCAGGCAAAGATCAAGGAGCTGAGCAGGCACGAATCTCGCAGCTCAGCTGGCAAAAATCAAGGAGCTGAGCAGACTGCCATTAAGTGGCTAAGCAGACTCTAAACACGTGACTCAGCAGGCTTGACACCCGTGACTGAGCAGACACGAATCTTGCAGCCCAGCAGACAATACTCCTGGAGCTGAGCAGGCAGGAATCACGCAGCTCAGCAGACAGTAATCAAGGAGCTGAGCAGGCACGAATCACGCAGCTCAGCAGGCAATAATCCTGGAGCTGAGCAAGCAGGAATCACGCAGCTCAGCAGGCAATAATCAAGAAGCAGAGCAGGCAGGAATCAGGCAGCTCAGCAGCCAATAATCAAGAAGCTAGCAGTCAGGAATCGCGCAGCTCAGCAGGCAATAATCATGGAGCTGAGCTGGCAGGAATCACGCAACTCAGCAGGCAATACTCACGGACCTGAGCAGGCAGGAATCACGCAACTTAGCAGGCAATAATAATTGGAGCTGAAGGCTGTAATGAACTGGATAAGCAGACTCTAATCACGTGATTCAGCCGGCTCCTCTCTGGGGACTGAGCAGGCACTTATTATGCAGCTCAGCAAGCAAAAATCATGGAGCTGAGCAAGCAGGAATCACGCAGCTCAGCAGGCAATAATCATGGAGCTGAGCAAACAGGAATCACGCAGCTCAGCATGCAATAATCAAGAAGCTGAGCAGGCAGGAATCACGCAGCTCAGCAGGCAATAAATATGGAGCTGAGCAAGCAGGAATCACGCAGCTCAGCAGGCAATAATCAAGAAGCTGAGCAGGCAGGAATCACGCAGCTTAGCAGGCAATAATCATGGAGCTGAGCAGACTGTCATGAAGTGGCTAAGCAGACTCTAATCACGTCACTCAGCCGGCTCCTAACCCGGTCTTGAGCAGGCACTAATCACGCAGCTGAGCAGGGACTAATCACACAGCTGATCAGGCACGAGTCACGCAGCTGAGCAGGGATTAAGCATGCAGCTGAGCAAGCGCTAATCCCTTGATTCAGCAGACCCTGATCACGTGACTGAGCAGGCCCTGATCACGTGGCTGAGCATGCACTGATCACGTGACTGAGCATGCACTGATCACGTGACTGAGAGGCACTGATCACGTGACTGAGAGGCACTGATCACGTGACTGAGCATGCACTGATCACGTGACTGGGAGGCACTGATCACGTGACTGAGAGGCGCTGATCACGTGACTGAGGGGCGCTGATCACGTGACTGAGAGGCGCTGATCACGTGGCTATCATGCACTGATCACGTGCTTCAGGAGGCAATAATCAAAGAGCTGAGCAGGCACTAATCACTTGGCTAAGAGGGCACTAATCACGGAGAGGAGCAGGAAATCGTCAAGGAGCTGAGCAAACTGTAATGAAGTGGTTAAGCAGACTCTAAACACGTGACGCAGCAGGCTCTACACCCGTGACTGAGCAGACACAATTTGGGCAGCTCAGCAGACACCAATGGTGCAGCTCAGCAGACACAAATGGTGCAGCTCAGCAGACACCAATCATGCAGCTCAGCAGGCAATACTCATGGAGCTGAGCAGGCAGGAATCACACAGCTCAGCAGGCAAAGATCAAGGAGCTGAGCAGGCACGAATCTCGCAGCTCAGCTGGCAAAAATCAAGGAGCTGAGCAGACTGCCATTAAGTGGCTAAGCAGACTCTAAACACGTGACTCAGCAGGCTTGACACCCGTGACTGAGCAGACACGAATCTTGCAGCCCAGCAGACAATACTCCTGGAGCTGAGCAGGCAGGAATCACGCAGCTCAGCAGACAGTAATCAAGGAGCTGAGCAGGCACGAATCACGCAGCTCAGCAGGCAATAATCCTGGAGCTGAGCAAGCAGGAATCACGCAGCTCAGCAGGCAATAATCAAGAAGCAGAGCAGGCAGGAATCAGGCAGCTCAGCAGCCAATAATCAAGAAGCTAGCAGTCAGGAATCGCGCAGCTCAGCAGGCAATAATCATGGAGCTGAGCTGGCAGGAATCACGCAACTCAGCAGGCAATACTCACGGACCTGAGCAGGCAGGAATCACGCAACTTAGCAGGCAATAATAATTGGAGCTGAAGGCTGTAATGAACTGGATAAGCAGACTCTAATCACGTGATTCAGCCGGCTCCTCTCTGGGGACTGAGCAGGCACTTATTATGCAGCTCAGCAAGCAAAAATCATGGAGCTGAGCAAGCAGGAATCACGCAGCTCAGCAGGCAATAATCATGGAGCTGAGCAAACAGGAATCACGCAGCTCAGCATGCAATAATCAAGAAGCTGAGCAGGCAGGAATCACGCAGCTCAGCAGGCAATAAATATGGAGCTGAGCAAGCAGGAATCACGCAGCTCAGCAGGCAATAATCAAGAAGCTGAGCAGGCAGGAATCACGCAGCTTAGCAGGCAATAATCATGGAGCTGAGCAGACTGTAATGAAGTGGCTAAGCAGACTCTAATCACGTCACTCAGCCGGCTCCTAACCCGGTCTTGAGCAGGCACTAATCACGCAGCTGAGCAGGGACTAATCACACAGCTGATCAGGCACGAGTCACGCAGCTGAGCAGGGATTAAGCATGCAGCTGAGCAAGCGCTAATCCCTTGATTCAGCAGACCCTGATCACGTGACTGAGCAGGCCCTGATCACGTGGCTGAGCATGCACTGATCACGTGACTGAGCATGCACTGATCACGTGACTGAGAGGCACTGATCACGTGACTGAGAGGCACTGATCACGTGACTGAGCATGCACTGATCACGTGACTGGGAGGCACTGATCACGTGACTGAGAGGCGCTGATCACGTGACTGAGGGGCGCTGATCACGTGACTGAGAGGCGCTGATCACGTGGCTATCATGCACTGATCACGTGCTTCAGGAGGCAATAATCAAAGAGCTGAGCAGGCACTAATCACTTGGCTAAGAGGGCACTAATCACGGAGAGGAGCAGGAAATCGTCAAGGAGCTGAGCAAACTGTAATGAAGTGGTTAAGCAGACTCTAAACACGTGACGCAGCAGGCTCTACACCCGTGACTGAGCAGACACAATTTGGGCAGCTCAGCAGACACCAATGGTGCAGCTCAGCAGACACAAATGGTGCAGCTCAGCAGACACCAATCATGCAGCTCAGCAGGCAATACTCATGGAGCTGAGCAGGCAGGAATCACACAGCTCAGCAGGCAAAGATCAAGGAGCTGAGCAGGCACGAATCTCGCAGCTCAGCTGGCAAAAATCAAGGAGCTGAGCAGACTGCCATTAAGTGGCTAAGCAGACTCTAAACACGTGACTCAGCAGGCTTGACACCCGTGACTGAGCAGACACGAATCTTGCAGCCCAGCAGACAATACTCCTGGAGCTGAGCAGGCAGGAATCACGCAGCTCAGCAGACAGTAATCAAGGAGCTGAGCAGGCACGAATCACGCAGCTCAGCAGGCAATAATCCTGGAGCTGAGCAAGCAGGAATCACGCAGCTCAGCAGGCAATAATCAAGAAGCAGAGCAGGCAGGAATCAGGCAGCTCAGCAGCCAATAATCAAGAAGCTAGCAGTCAGGAATCAGCTCAGCAAATAATCATGGAGCTGAGCTGGCAGGAATCACGCAACTCAGCAGGCAATACTCACGGACCTGAGCAGGCAGGAATCACGCAACTTAGCAGGCAATAATAATTGGAGCTGAAGGCTGTAATGAACTGGATAAGCAGACTCTAATCACGTGATTCAGCCGGCTCCTCTCTGGGGACTGAGCAGGCACTTATTATGCAGCTCAGCAAGCAAAAATCATGGAGCTGAGCAAGCAGGAATCACGCAGCTCAGCAGGCAATAATCATGGAGCTGAGCAAACAGGAATCACGCAGCTCAGCATGCAATAATCAAGAAGCTGAGCAGGCAGGAATCACGCAGCTCAGCAGGCAATAAATATGGAGCTGAGCAAGCAGGAATCACGCAGCTCAGCAGGCAATAATCAAGAAGCTGAGCAGGCAGGAATCACGCAGCTTAGCAGGCAATAATCATGGAGCTGAGCAGACTGTCATGAAGTGGCTAAGCAGACTCTAATCACGTCACTCAGCCGGCTCCTAACCCGGTCTTGAGCAGGCACTAATCACGCAGCTGAGCAGGGACTAATCACACAGCTGATCAGGCACGAGTCACGCAGCTGAGCAGGGATTAAGCATGCAGCTGAGCAAGCGCTAATCCCTTGATTCAGCAGACCCTGATCACGTGACTGAGCAGGCCCTGATCACGTGGCTGAGCATGCACTGATCACGTGACTGAGCATGCACTGATCACGTGACTGAGAGGCACTGATCACGTGACTGAGAGGCACTGATCACGTGACTGAGCATGCACTGATCACGTGACTGGGAGGCACTGATCACGTGACTGAGAGGCGCTGATCACGTGACTGAGGGGCGCTGATCACGTGACTGAGAGGCGCTGATCACGTGGCTATCATGCACTGATCACGTGCTTCAGGAGGCAATAATCAAAGAGCTGAGCAGGCACTAATCACTTGGCTAAGAGGGCACTAATCACGGAGAGGAGCAGGAAATCGTCAAGGAGCTGAGCAAACTGTAATGAAGTGGTTAAGCAGACTCTAAACACGTGACGCAGCAGGCTCTACACCCGTGACTGAGCAGACACAATTTGGGCAGCTCAGCAGACACCAATGGTGCAGCTCAGCAGACACAAATGGTGCAGCTCAGCAGACACCAATCATGCAGCTCAGCAGGCAATACTCATGGAGCTGAGCAGGCAGGAATCACACAGCTCAGCAGGCAAAGATCAAGGAGCTGAGCAGGCACGAATCTCGCAGCTCAGCTGGCAAAAATCAAGGAGCTGAGCAGACTGCCATTAAGTGGCTAAGCAGACTCTAAACACGTGACTCAGCAGGCTTGACACCCGTGACTGAGCAGACACGAATCTTGCAGCCCAGCAGACAATACTCCTGGAGCTGAGCAGGCAGGAATCACGCAGCTCAGCAGACAGTAATCAAGGAGCTGAGCAGGCACGAATCACGCAGCTCAGCAGGCAATAATCCTGGAGCTGAGCAAGCAGGAATCACGCAGCTCAGCAGGCAATAATCAAGAAGCAGAGCAGGCAGGAATCAGGCAGCTCAGCAGCCAATAATCAAGAAGCTAGCAGTCAGGAATCGCGCAGCTCAGCAGGCAATAATCATGGAGCTGAGCTGGCAGGAATCACGCAACTCAGCAGGCAATACTCACGGACCTGAGCAGGCAGGAATCACGCAACTTAGCAGGCAATAATAATTGGAGCTGAAGGCTGTAATGAACTGGATAAGCAGACTCTAATCACGTGATTCAGCCGGCTCCTCTCTGGGGACTGAGCAGGCACTTATTATGCAGCTCAGCAAGCAAAAATCATGGAGCTGAGCAAGCAGGAATCACGCAGCTCAGCAGGCAATAATCATGGAGCTGAGCAAACAGGAATCACGCAGCTCAGCATGCAATAATCAAGAAGCTGAGCAGGCAGGAATCACGCAGCTCAGCAGGCAATAAATATGGAGCTGAGCAAGCAGGAATCACGCAGCTCAGCAGGCAATAATCAAGAAGCTGAGCAGGCAGGAATCACGCAGCTTAGCAGGCAATAATCATGGAGCTGAGCAGACTGTAATGAAGTGGCTAAGCAGACTCTAATCACGTCACTCAGCCGGCTCCTAACCCGGTCTTGAGCAGGCACTAATCACGCAGCTGAGCAGGGACTAATCACACAGCTGATCAGGCACGAGTCACGCAGCTGAGCAGGGATTAAGCATGCAGCTGAGCAAGCGCTAATCCCTTGATTCAGCAGACCCTGATCACGTGACTGAGCAGGCCCTGATCACGTGGCTGAGCATGCACTGATCACGTGACTGAGCATGCACTGATCACGTGACTGAGAGGCACTGATCACGTGACTGAGAGGCACTGATCACGTGACTGAGCATGCACTGATCACGTGACTGGGAGGCACTGATCACGTGACTGAGAGGCGCTGATCACGTGACTGAGGGGCGCTGATCACGTGACTGAGAGGCGCTGATCACGTGGCTATCATGCACTGATCACGTGCTTCAGGAGGCAATAATCAAAGAGCTGAGCAGGCACTAATCACTTGGCTAAGAGGGCACTAATCACGGAGAGGAGCAGGAAATCGTCAAGGAGCTGAGCAAACTGTAATGAAGTGGTTAAGCAGACTCTAAACACGTGACGCAGCAGGCTCTACACCCGTGACTGAGCAGACACAATTTGGGCAGCTCAGCAGACACCAATGGTGCAGCTCAGCAGACACAAATGGTGCAGCTCAGCAGACACCAATCATGCAGCTCAGCAGGCAATACTCATGGAGCTGAGCAGGCAGGAATCACACAGCTCAGCAGGCAAAGATCAAGGAGCTGAGCAGGCACGAATCTCGCAGCTCAGCTGGCAAAAATCAAGGAGCTGAGCAGACTGCCATTAAGTGGCTAAGCAGACTCTAAACACGTGACTCAGCAGGCTTGACACCCGTGACTGAGCAGACACGAATCTTGCAGCCCAGCAGACAATACTCCTGGAGCTGAGCAGGCAGGAATCACGCAGCTCAGCAGACAGTAATCAAGGAGCTGAGCAGGCACGAATCACGCAGCTCAGCAGGCAATAATCCTGGAGCTGAGCAAGCAGGAATCACGCAGCTCAGCAGGCAATAATCAAGAAGCAGAGCAGGCAGGAATCAGGCAGCTCAGCAGCCAATAATCAAGAAGCTAGCAGTCAGGAATCGCGCAGCTCAGCAGGCAATAATCATGGAGCTGAGCTGGCAGGAATCACGCAACTCAGCAGGCAATACTCACGGACCTGAGCAGGCAGGAATCACGCAACTTAGCAGGCAATAATAATTGGAGCTGAAGGCTGTAATGAACTGGATAAGCAGACTCTAATCACGTGATTCAGCCGGCTCCTCTCTGGGGACTGAGCAGGCACTTATTATGCAGCTCAGCAAGCAAAAATCATGGAGCTGAGCAAGCAGGAATCACGCAGCTCAGCAGGCAATAATCATGGAGCTGAGCAAACAGGAATCACGCAGCTCAGCATGCAATAATCAAGAAGCTGAGCAGGCAGGAATCACGCAGCTCAGCAGGCAATAAATATGGAGCTGAGCAAGCAGGAATCACGCAGCTCAGCAGGCAATAATCAAGAAGCTGAGCAGGCAGGAATCACGCAGCTTAGCAGGCAATAATCATGGAGCTGAGCAGACTGTCATGAAGTGGCTAAGCAGACTCTAATCACGTCACTCAGCCGGCTCCTAACCCGGTCTTGAGCAGGCACTAATCACGCAGCTGAGCAGGGACTAATCACACAGCTGATCAGGCACGAGTCACGCAGCTGAGCAGGGATTAAGCATGCAGCTGAGCAAGCGCTAATCCCTTGATTCAGCAGACCCTGATCACGTGACTGAGCAGGCCCTGATCACGTGGCTGAGCATGCACTGATCACGTGACTGAGCATGCACTGATCACGTGACTGAGAGGCACTGATCACGTGACTGAGAGGCACTGATCACGTGACTGAGCATGCACTGATCACGTGACTGGGAGGCACTGATCACGTGACTGAGAGGCGCTGATCACGTGACTGAGGGGCGCTGATCACGTGACTGAGAGGCGCTGATCACGTGGCTATCATGCACTGATCACGTGCTTCAGGAGGCAATAATCAAAGAGCTGAGCAGGCACTAATCACTTGGCTAAGAGGGCACTAATCACGGAGAGGAGCAGGAAATCGTCAAGGAGCTGAGCAAACTGTAATGAAGTGGTTAAGCAGACTCTAAACACGTGACGCAGCAGGCTCTACACCCGTGACTGAGCAGACACAATTTGGGCAGCTCAGCAGACACCAATGGTGCAGCTCAGCAGACACAAATGGTGCAGCTCAGCAGACACCAATCATGCAGCTCAGCAGGCAATACTCATGGAGCTGAGCAGGCAGGAATCACACAGCTCAGCAGGCAAAGATCAAGGAGCTGAGCAGGCACGAATCTCGCAGCTCAGCTGGCAAAAATCAAGGAGCTGAGCAGACTGCCATTAAGTGGCTAAGCAGACTCTAAACACGTGACTCAGCAGGCTTGACACCCGTGACTGAGCAGACACGAATCTTGCAGCCCAGCAGACAATACTCCTGGAGCTGAGCAGGCAAGGAATCACGCAGCTCAGCAGGCAATAATCAAGCAAGCAGAGCAGGCTAAGAAGCAGCTCAGCAGCTCAGCAATAATCAAGAAGCTAGCAGTCAGGAATCGCGCAGCTCAGCAGGCAATAATCATGGAGCTGAGCTGGCAGGAATCACGCAACTCAGCAGGCAATACTCACGGACCTGAGCAGGCAGGAATCACGCAACTTAGCAGGCAATAATAATTGGAGCTGAAGGCTGTAATGAACTGGATAAGCAGACTCTAATCACGTGATTCAGCCGGCTCCTCTCTGGGGACTGAGCAGGCACTTATTATGCAGCTCAGCAAGCAAAAATCATGGAGCTGAGCAAGCAGGAATCACGCAGCTCAGCAGGCAATAATCATGGAGCTGAGCAAACAGGAATCACGCAGCTCAGCATGCAATAATCAAGAAGCTGAGCAGGCAGGAATCACGCAGCTCAGCAGGCAATAAATATGGAGCTGAGCAAGCAGGAATCACGCAGCTCAGCAGGCAATAATCAAGAAGCTGAGCAGGCAGGAATCACGCAGCTTAGCAGGCAATAATCATGGAGCTGAGCAGACTGTCATGAAGTGGCTAAGCAGACTCTAATCACGTCACTCAGCCGGCTCCTAACCCGGTCTTGAGCAGGCACTAATCACGCAGCTGAGCAGGGACTAATCACACAGCTGATCAGGCACGAGTCACGCAGCTGAGCAGGGATTAAGCATGCAGCTGAGCAAGCGCTAATCCCTTGATTCAGCAGACCCTGATCACGTGACTGAGCAGGCCCTGATCACGTGGCTGAGCATGCACTGATCACGTGACTGAGCATGCACTGATCACGTGACTGAGAGGCACTGATCACGTGACTGAGAGGCACTGATCACGTGACTGAGCATGCACTGATCACGTGACTGGGAGGCACTGATCACGTGACTGAGAGGCGCTGATCACGTGACTGAGGGGCGCTGATCACGTGACTGAGAGGCGCTGATCACGTGGCTATCATGCACTGATCACGTGCTTCAGGAGGCAATAATCAAAGAGCTGAGCAGGCACTAATCACTTGGCTAAGAGGGCACTAATCACGGAGAGGAGCAGGAAATCGTCAAGGAGCTGAGCAAACTGTAATGAAGTGGTTAAGCAGACTCTAAACACGTGACGCAGCAGGCTCTACACCCGTGACTGAGCAGACACAATTTGGGCAGCTCAGCAGACACCAATGGTGCAGCTCAGCAGACACAAATGGTGCAGCTCAGCAGACACCAATCATGCAGCTCAGCAGGCAATACTCATGGAGCTGAGCAGGCAGGAATCACACAGCTCAGCAGGCAAAGATCAAGGAGCTGAGCAGGCACGAATCTCGCAGCTCAGCTGGCAAAAATCAAGGAGCTGAGCAGACTGCCATTAAGTGGCTAAGCAGACTCTAAACACGTGACTCAGCAGGCTTGACACCCGTGACTGAGCAGACACGAATCTTGCAGCCCAGCAGACAATACTCCTGGAGCTGAGCAGGCAGGAATCACGCAGCTCAGCAGACAGTAATCAAGGAGCTGAGCAGGCACGAATCACGCAGCTCAGCAGGCAATAATCCTGGAGCTGAGCAAGCAGGAATCACGCAGCTCAGCAGGCAATAATCAAGAAGCAGAGCAGGCAGGAATCAGGCAGCTCAGCAGGCAATAATCATGAAGCTAGCAGTCAGGAATCGCGCAGCTCAGCAGGCAATACTCACGGACCTGAGCAGGCAGGAATCACGCAACTTAGCAGGCAATAATAATTGGAGCTGAAGGCTGTAATGAACTGGATAAGCAGACTCTAATCACGTGATTCAGCCGGCTCCTCTCTGGGGACTGAGCAGGCACTTATTATGCAGCTCAGCAAGCAAAAATCATGGAGCTGAGCAAGCAGGAATCACGCAGCTCAGCAGGCAATAATCATGGAGCTGAGCAAACAGGAATCACGCAGCTCAGCATGCAATAATCAAGAAGCTGAGCAGGCAGGAATCACGCAGCTCAGCAGGCAATAAATATGGAGCTGAGCAAGCAGGAATCACGCAGCTCAGCAGGCAATAATCAAGAAGCTGAGCAGGCAGGAATCACGCAGCTTAGCAGGCAATAATCATGGAGCTGAGCAGACTGTCATGAAGTGGCTAAGCAGACTCTAATCACGTCACTCAGCCGGCTCCTAACCCGGTCTTGAGCAGGCACTAATCACGCAGCTGAGCAGGGACTAATCACACAGCTGATCAGGCACGAGTCACGCAGCTGAGCAGGGATTAAGCATGCAGCTGAGCAAGCGCTAATCCCTTGATTCAGCAGACCCTGATCACGTGACTGAGCAGGCCCTGATCACGTGGCTGAGCATGCACTGATCACGTGACTGAGCATGCACTGATCACGTGACTGAGAGGCACTGATCACGTGACTGAGAGGCACTGATCACGTGACTGAGCATGCACTGATCACGTGACTGAGGGGCATGATCACGTGACTGAGAGGCGCTGATCACGTGACTGAGGGGCGCTGATCACGTGACTGAGAGGCGCTGATCACGTGGCTATCATGCACTGATCACGTGCTTCAGGAGGCAATAATCAAAGAGCTGAGCAGGCACTAATCACTTGGCTAAGAGGGCACTAATCACGGAGAGGAGCAGGAAATCGTCAAGGAGCTGAGCAAACTGTAATGAAGTGGTTAAGCAGACTCTAAACACGTGACGCAGCAGGCTCTACACCCGTGACTGAGCAGACACAATTTGGGCAGCTCAGCAGACACCAATGGTGCAGCTCAGCAGACACAAATGGTGCAGCTCAGCAGACACCAATCATGCAGCTCAGCAGGCAATACTCATGGAGCTGAGCAGGCAGGAATCACACAGCTCAGCAGGCAAAGATCAAGGAGCTGAGCAGGCACGAATCTCGCAGCTCAGCTGGCAAAAATCAAGGAGCTGAGCAGACTGCCATTAAGTGGCTAAGCAGACTCTAAACACGTGACTCAGCAGGCTTGACACCCGTGACTGAGCAGACACGAATCTTGCAGCCCAGCAGACAATACTCCTGGAGCTGAGCAGGCAGGAATCACGCAGCTCAGCAGACAGTAATCAAGGAGCTGAGCAGGCACGAATCACGCAGCTCAGCAGGCAATAATCCTGGAGCTGAGCAAGCAGGAATCACGCAGCTCAGCAGGCAATAATCAAGAAGCAGAGCAGGCAGGAATCAGGCAGCTCAGCAGCCAATAATCAAGAAGCTAGCAGTCAGGAATCGCGCAGCTCAGCAGGCAATAATCATGGAGCTGAGCTGGCAGGAATCACGCAACTCAGCAGGCAATACTCACGGACCTGAGCAGGCAGGAATCACGCAACTTAGCAGGCAATAATAATTGGAGCTGAAGGCTGTAATGAACTGGATAAGCAGACTCTAATCACGTGATTCAGCCGGCTCCTCTCTGGGGACTGAGCAGGCACTTATTATGCAGCTCAGCAAGCAAAAATCATGGAGCTGAGCAAGCAGGAATCACGCAGCTCAGCAGGCAATAATCATGGAGCTGAGCAAACAGGAATCACGCAGCTCAGCATGCAATAATCAAGAAGCTGAGCAGGCAGGAATCACGCAGCTCAGCAGGCAATAAATATGGAGCTGAGCAAGCAGGAATCACGCAGCTCAGCAGGCAATAATCAAGAAGCTGAGCAGGCAGGAATCACGCAGCTTAGCAGGCAATAATCATGGAGCTGAGCAGACTGTCATGAAGTGGCTAAGCAGACTCTAATCACGTCACTCAGCCGGCTCCTAACCCGGTCTTGAGCAGGCACTAATCACGCAGCTGAGCAGGGACTAATCACACAGCTGATCAGGCACGAGTCACGCAGCTGAGCAGGGATTAAGCATGCAGCTGAGCAAGCGCTAATCCCTTGATTCAGCAGACCCTGATCACGTGACTGAGCAGGCCCTGATCACGTGGCTGAGCATGCACTGATCACGTGACTGAGCATGCACTGATCACGTGACTGAGAGGCACTGATCACGTGACTGAGAGGCACTGATCACGTGACTGAGCATGCACTGATCACGTGACTGAGAGGCACTGATCACGTGACTGAGAGGCGCTGATCACGTGACTGAGGGGCGCTGATCACGTGACTGAGAGGCGCTGATCACGTGGCTATCATGCACTGATCACGTGCTTCAGGAGGCAATAATCAAAGAGCTGAGCAGGCACTAATCACTTGGCTAAGAGGGCACTAATCACGGAGAGGAGCAGGAAATCGTCAAGGAGCTGAGCAAACTGTAATGAAGTGGTTAAGCAGACTCTAAACACGTGACGCAGCAGGCTCTACACCCGTGACTGAGCAGACACAATTTGGGCAGCTCAGCAGACACCAATGGTGCAGCTCAGCAGACACAAATGGTGCAGCTCAGCAGACACCAATCATGCAGCTCAGCAGGCAATACTCATGGAGCTGAGCAGGCAGGAATCACACAGCTCAGCAGGCAAAGATCAAGGAGCTGAGCAGGCACGAATCTCGCAGCTCAGCTGGCAAAAATCAAGGAGCTGAGCAGACTGCCATTAAGTGGCTAAGCAGACTCTAAACACGTGACTCAGCAGGCTTGACACCCGTGACTGAGCAGACACGAATCTTGCAGCCCAGCAGACAATACTCCTGGAGCTGAGCAGGCAGGAATCACGCAGCTCAGCAGACAGTAATCAAGGAGCTGAGCAGGCACGAATCACGCAGCTCAGCAGGCAATAATCCTGGAGCTGAGCAAGCAGGAATCACGCAGCTCAGCAGGCAATAATCAAGAAGCAGAGCAGGCAGGAATCAGGCAGCTCAGCAGCCAATAATCAAGAAGCTAGCAGTCAGGAATCGCGCAGCTCAGCAGGCAATAATCATGGAGCTGAGCTGGCAGGAATCACGCAACTTGAGCAGGCAGGAATCACGCAACTTAGCAGGAGCTGAAGGCTGTAATGAACTGGATAAGCAGACTCTAATCACGTGATTCAGCCGGCTCCTCTCTGGGGACTGAGCAGGCACTTATTATGCAGCTCAGCAAGCAAAAATCATGGAGCTGAGCAAGCAGGAATCACGCAGCTCAGCAGGCAATAATCATGGAGCTGAGCAAACAGGAATCACGCAGCTCAGCATGCAATAATCAAGAAGCTGAGCAGGCAGGAATCACGCAGCTCAGCAGGCAATAAATATGGAGCTGAGCAAGCAGGAATCACGCAGCTCAGCAGGCAATAATCAAGAAGCTGAGCAGGCAGGAATCACGCAGCTTAGCAGGCAATAATCATGGAGCTGAGCAGACTGTCATGAAGTGGCTAAGCAGACTCTAATCACGTCACTCAGCCGGCTCCTAACCCGGTCTTGAGCAGGCACTAATCACGCAGCTGAGCAGGGACTAATCACACAGCTGATCAGGCACGAGTCACGCAGCTGAGCAGGGATTAAGCATGCAGCTGAGCAAGCGCTAATCCCTTGATTCAGCAGACCCTGATCACGTGACTGAGCAGGCCCTGATCACGTGGCTGAGCATGCACTGATCACGTGACTGAGCATGCACTGATCACGTGACTGAGAGGCACTGATCACGTGACTGAGAGGCACTGATCACGTGACTGAGCATGCACTGATCACGTGACTGGGAGGCACTGATCACGTGACTGAGAGGCGCTGATCACGTGACTGAGGGGCGCTGATCACGTGACTGAGAGGCGCTGATCACGTGGCTATCATGCACTGATCACGTGCTTCAGGAGGCAATAATCAAAGAGCTGAGCAGGCACTAATCACTTGGCTAAGAGGGCACTAATCACGGAGAGGAGCAGGAAATCGTCAAGGAGCTGAGCAAACTGTAATGAAGTGGTTAAGCAGACTCTAAACACGTGACGCAGCAGGCTCTACACCCGTGACTGAGCAGACACAATTTGGGCAGCTCAGCAGACACCAATGGTGCAGCTCAGCAGACACAAATGGTGCAGCTCAGCAGACACCAATCATGCAGCTCAGCAGGCAATACTCATGGAGCTGAGCAGGCAGGAATCACACAGCTCAGCAGGCAAAGATCAAGGAGCTGAGCAGGCACGAATCTCGCAGCTCAGCTGGCAAAAATCAAGGAGCTGAGCAGACTGCCATTAAGTGGCTAAGCAGACTCTAAACACGTGACTCAGCAGGCTTGACACCCGTGACTGAGCAGACACGAATCTTGCAGCCCAGCAGACAATACTCCTGGAGCTGAGCAGGCAGGAATCACGCAGCTCAGCAGACAGTAATCAAGGAGCTGAGCAGGCACGAATCACGCAGCTCAGCAGGCAATAATCCTGGAGCTGAGCAAGCAGGAATCACGCAGCTCAGCAGGCAATAATCAAGAAGCAGAGCAGGCAGGAATCAGGCAGCTCAGCAGCCAATAATCAAGAAGCTAGCAGTCAGGAATCGCGCAGCTCAGCAGGCAATAATCATGGAGCTGAGCTGGCAGGAATCACGCAACTCAGCAGGCAATACTCACGGACCTGAGCAGGCAGGAATCACGCAACTTAGCAGGCAATAATAATTGGAGCTGAAGGCTGTAATGAACTGGATAAGCAGACTCTAATCACGTGATTCAGCCGGCTCCTCTCTGGGGACTGAGCAGGCACTTATTATGCAGCTCAGCAAGCAAAAATCATGGAGCTGAGCAAGCAGGAATCACGCAGCTCAGCAGGCAATAATCATGGAGCTGAGCAAACAGGAATCACGCAGCTCAGCATGCAATAATCAAGAAGCTGAGCAGGCAGGAATCACGCAGCTCAGCAGGCAATAAATATGGAGCTGAGCAAGCAGGAATCACGCAGCTCAGCAGGCAATAATCAAGAAGCTGAGCAGGCAGGAATCACGCAGCTTAGCAGGCAATAATCATGGAGCTGAGCAGACTGTCATGAAGTGGCTAAGCAGACTCTAATCACGTCACTCAGCCGGCTCCTAACCCGGTCTTGAGCAGGCACTAATCACGCAGCTGAGCAGGGACTAATCACACAGCTGATCAGGCACGAGTCACGCAGCTGAGCAGGGATTAAGCATGCAGCTGAGCAAGCGCTAATCCCTTGATTCAGCAGACCCTGATCACGTGACTGAGCAGGCCCTGATCACGTGGCTGAGCATGCACTGATCACGTGACTGAGCATGCACTGATCACGTGACTGAGAGGCACTGATCACGTGACTGAGAGGCACTGATCACGTGACTGAGCATGCACTGATCACGTGACTGGAGGCACTGATCACGTGACTGAGAGGCGCTGATCACGTGACTGAGGGGCGCTGATCACGTGACTGAGAGGCGCTGATCACGTGGCTATCATGCACTGATCACGTGCTTCAGGAGGCAATAATCAAAGAGCTGAGCAGGCACTAATCACTTGGCTAAGAGGGCACTAATCACGGAGAGGAGCAGGAAATCGTCAAGGAGCTGAGCAAACTGTAATGAAGTGGTTAAGCAGACTCTAAACACGTGACGCAGCAGGCTCTACACCCGTGACTGAGCAGACACAATTTGGGCAGCTCAGCAGACACCAATGGTGCAGCTCAGCAGACACAAATGGTGCAGCTCAGCAGACACCAATCATGCAGCTCAGCAGGCAATACTCATGGAGCTGAGCAGGCAGGAATCACACAGCTCAGCAGGCAAAGATCAAGGAGCTGAGCAGGCACGAATCTCGCAGCTCAGCTGGCAAAAATCAAGGAGCTGAGCAGACTGCCATTAAGTGGCTAAGCAGACTCTAAACACGTGACTCAGCAGGCTTGACACCCGTGACTGAGCAGACACGAATCTTGCAGCCCAGCAGACAATACTCCTGGAGCTGAGCAGGCAGGAATCACGCAGCTCAGCAGACAGTAATCAAGGAGCTGAGCAGGCACGAATCACGCAGCTCAGCAGGCAATAATCCTGGAGCTGAGCAAGCAGGAATCACGCAGCTCAGCAGGCAATAATCAAGAAGCAGAGCAGGCAGGAATCAGGCAGCTCAGCAGCCAATAATCAAGAAGCTAGCAGTCAGGAATCGCGCAGCTCAGCAGGCAATAATCATGGAGCTGAGCTGGCAGGAATCACGCAACTCAGCAGGCAATACTCACGGACCTGAGCAGGCAGGAATCACGCAACTTAGCAGGCAATAATAATTGGAGCTGAAGGCTGTAATGAACTGGATAAGCAGACTCTAATCACGTGATTCAGCCGGCTCCTCTCTGGGGACTGAGCAGGCACTTATTATGCAGCTCAGCAAGCAAAAATCATGGAGCTGAGCAAGCAGGAATCACGCAGCTCAGCAGGCAATAATCATGGAGCTGAGCAAACAGGAATCACGCAGCTCAGCATGCAATAATCAAGAAGCTGAGCAGGCAGGAATCACGCAGCTCAGCAGGCAATAAATATGGAGCTGAGCAAGCAGGAATCACGCAGCTCAGCAGGCAATAATCAAGAAGCTGAGCAGGCAGGAATCACGCAGCTTAGCAGGCAATAATCATGGAGCTGAGCAGACTGTCATGAAGTGGCTAAGCAGACTCTAATCACGTCACTCAGCCGGCTCCTAACCCGGTCTTGAGCAGGCACTAATCACGCAGCTGAGCAGGGACTAATCACACAGCTGATCAGGCACGAGTCACGCAGCTGAGCAGGGATTAAGCATGCAGCTGAGCAAGCGCTAATCCCTTGATTCAGCAGACCCTGATCACGTGACTGAGCAGGCCCTGATCACGTGGCTGAGCATGCACTGATCACGTGACTGAGCATGCACTGATCACGTGACTGAGAGGCACTGATCACGTGACTGAGAGGCACTGATCACGTGACTGAGCATGCACTGATCACGTGACTGAGAGGCACTGATCACGTGACTGAGAGGCGCTGATCACGTGACTGAGGGGCGCTGATCACGTGACTGAGAGGCGCTGATCACGTGGCTATCATGCACTGATCACGTGCTTCAGGAGGCAATAATCAAAGAGCTGAGCAGGCACTAATCACTTGGCTAAGAGGGCACTAATCACGGAGAGGAGCAGGAAATCGTCAAGGAGCTGAGCAAACTGTAATGAAGTGGTTAAGCAGACTCTAAACACGTGACGCAGCAGGCTCTACACCCGTGACTGAGCAGACACAATTTGGGCAGCTCAGCAGACACCAATGGTGCAGCTCAGCAGACACAAATGGTGCAGCTCAGCAGACACCAATCATGCAGCTCAGCAGGCAATACTCATGGAGCTGAGCAGGCAGGAATCACACAGCTCAGCAGGCAAAGATCAAGGAGCTGAGCAGGCACGAATCTCGCAGCTCAGCTGGCAAAAATCAAGGAGCTGAGCAGACTGCCATTAAGTGGCTAAGCAGACTCTAAACACGTGACTCAGCAGGCTTGACACCCGTGACTGAGCAGACACGAATCTTGCAGCCCAGCAGACAATACTCCTGGAGCTGAGCAGGCAGGAATCACGCAGCTCAGCAGACAGTAATCAAGGAGCTGAGCAGGCACGAATCACGCAGCTCAGCAGGCAATAATCCTGGAGCTGAGCAAGCAGGAATCACGCAGCTCAGCAGGCAATAATCAAGAAGCAGAGCAGGCAGGAATCAGGCAGCTCAGCAGCCAATAATCAAGAAGCTAGCAGTCAGGAATCGCGCAGCTCAGCAGGCAATAATCATGGAGCTGAGCTGGCAGGAATCACGCAACTCAGCAGGCAATACTCACGGACCTGAGCAGGCAGGAATCACGCAACTTAGCAGGCAATAATAATTGGAGCTGAAGGCTGTAATGAACTGGATAAGCAGACTCTAATCACGTGATTCAGCCGGCTCCTCTCTGGGGACTGAGCAGGCACTTATTATGCAGCTCAGCAAGCAAAAATCATGGAGCTGAGCAAGCAGGAATCACGCAGCTCAGCAGGCAATAATCATGGAGCTGAGCAAACAGGAATCACGCAGCTCAGCATGCAATAATCAAGAAGCTGAGCAGGCAGGAATCACGCAGCTCAGCAGGCAATAAATATGGAGCTGAGCAAGCAGGAATCACGCAGCTCAGCAGGCAATAATCAAGAAGCTGAGCAGGCAGGAATCACGCAGCTTAGCAGGCAATAATCATGGAGCTGAGCAGACTGTCATGAAGTGGCTAAGCAGACTCTAATCACGTCACTCAGCCGGCTCCTAACCCGGTCTTGAGCAGGCACTAATCACGCAGCTGAGCAGGGACTAATCACACAGCTGATCAGGCACGAGTCACGCAGCTGAGCAGGGATTAAGCATGCAGCTGAGCAAGCGCTAATCCCTTGATTCAGCAGACCCTGATCACGTGACTGAGCAGGCCCTGATCACGTGGCTGAGCATGCACTGATCACGTGACTGAGCATGCACTGATCACGTGACTGAGAGGCACTGATCACGTGACTGAGAGGCACTGATCACGTGACTGAGCATGCACTGATCACGTGACTGAGAGGCACTGATCACGTGACTGAGAGGCGCTGATCACGTGACTGAGGGGCGCTGATCACGTGACTGAGAGGCGCTGATCACGTGGCTATCATGCACTGATCACGTGCTTCAGGAGGCAATAATCAAAGAGCTGAGCAGGCACTAATCACTTGGCTAAGAGGGCACTAATCACGGAGAGGAGCAGGAAATCGTCAAGGAGCTGAGCAAACTGTAATGAAGTGGTTAAGCAGACTCTAAACACGTGACGCAGCAGGCTCTACACCCGTGACTGAGCAGACACAATTTGGGCAGCTCAGCAGACACCAATGGTGCAGCTCAGCAGACACAAATGGTGCAGCTCAGCAGACACCAATCATGCAGCTCAGCAGGCAATACTCATGGAGCTGAGCAGGCAGGAATCACACAGCTCAGCAGGCAAAGATCAAGGAGCTGAGCAGGCACGAATCTCGCAGCTCAGCTGGCAAAAATCAAGGAGCTGAGCAGACTGCCATTAAGTGGCTAAGCAGACTCTAAACACGTGACTCAGCAGGCTTGACACCCGTGACTGAGCAGACACGAATCTTGCAGCCCAGCAGACAATACTCCTGGAGCTGAGCAGGCAGGAATCACGCAGCTCAGCAGACAGTAATCAAGGAGCTGAGCAGGCACGAATCACGCAGCTCAGCAGGCAATAATCCTGGAGCTGAGCAAGCAGGAATCACGCAGCTCAGCAGGCAATAATCAAGAAGCAGAGCAGGCAGGAATCAGGCAGCTCAGCAGCCAATAATCAAGAAGCTAGCAGTCAGGAATCGCGCAGCTCAGCAGGCAATAATCATGGAGCTGAGCTGGCAGGAATCACGCAACTCAGCAGGCAATACTCACGGACCTGAGCAGGCAGGAATCACGCAACTTAGCAGGCAATAATAATTGGAGCTGAAGGCTGTAATGAACTGGATAAGCAGACTCTAATCACGTGATTCAGCCGGCTCCTCTCTGGGGACTGAGCAGGCACTTATTATGCAGCTCAGCAAGCAAAAATCATGGAGCTGAGCAAGCAGGAATCACGCAGCTCAGCAGGCAATAATCATGGAGCTGAGCAAACAGGAATCACGCAGCTCAGCATGCAATAATCAAGAAGCTGAGCAGGCAGGAATCACGCAGCTCAGCAGGCAATAAATATGGAGCTGAGCAAGCAGGAATCACGCAGCTCAGCAGGCAATAATCAAGAAGCTGAGCAGGCAGGAATCACGCAGCTTAGCAGGCAATAATCATGGAGCTGAGCAGACTGTCATGAAGTGGCTAAGCAGACTCTAATCACGTCACTCAGCCGGCTCCTAACCCGGTCTTGAGCAGGCACTAATCACGCAGCTGAGCAGGGACTAATCACACAGCTGATCAGGCACGAGTCACGCAGCTGAGCAGGGATTAAGCATGCAGCTGAGCAAGCGCTAATCCCTTGATTCAGCAGACCCTGATCACGTGACTGAGCAGGCCCTGATCACGTGGCTGAGCATGCACTGATCACGTGACTGAGCATGCACTGATCACGTGACTGAGAGGCACTGATCACGTGACTGAGAGGCACTGATCACGTGACTGAGCATGCACTGATCACGTGACTGAGAGGCACTGATCACGTGACTGAGAGGCGCTGATCACGTGACTGAGGGGCGCTGATCACGTGACTGAGAGGCGCTGATCACGTGGCTATCATGCACTGATCACGTGCTTCAGGAGGCAATAATCAAAGAGCTGAGCAGGCACTAATCACTTGGCTAAGAGGGCACTAATCACGGAGAGGAGCAGGAAATCGTCAAGGAGCTGAGCAAACTGTAATGAAGTGGTTAAGCAGACTCTAAACACGTGACGCAGCAGGCTCTACACCCGTGACTGAGCAGACACAATTTGGGCAGCTCAGCAGACACCAATGGTGCAGCTCAGCAGACACAAATGGTGCAGCTCAGCAGACACCAATCATGCAGCTCAGCAGGCAATACTCATGGAGCTGAGCAGGCAGGAATCACACAGCTCAGCAGGCAAAGATCAAGGAGCTGAGCAGGCACGAATCTCGCAGCTCAGCTGGCAAAAATCAAGGAGCTGAGCAGACTGCCATTAAGTGGCTAAGCAGACTCTAAACACGTGACTCAGCAGGCTTGACACCCGTGACTGAGCAGACACGAATCTTGCAGCCCAGCAGACAATACTCCTGGAGCTGAGCAGGCAGGAATCACGCAGCTCAGCAGACAGTAATCAAGGAGCTGAGCAGGCACGAATCACGCAGCTCAGCAGGCAATAATCCTGGAGCTGAGCAAGCAGGAATCACGCAGCTCAGCAGGCAATAATCAAGAAGCAGAGCAGGCAGGAATCAGCAGCTCAGCAGCCAATAATCATGGAGCTGAGCTGGCAGGAATCACGCAACTCAGCAGGCAATACTCACGGACCTGAGCAGGCAGGAATCACGCAACTTAGCAGGCAATAATAATTGGAGCTGAAGGCTGTAATGAACTGGATAAGCAGACTCTAATCACGTGATTCAGCCGGCTCCTCTCTGGGGACTGAGCAGGCACTTATTATGCAGCTCAGCAAGCAAAAATCATGGAGCTGAGCAAGCAGGAATCACGCAGCTCAGCAGGCAATAATCATGGAGCTGAGCAAACAGGAATCACGCAGCTCAGCATGCAATAATCAAGAAGCTGAGCAGGCAGGAATCACGCAGCTCAGCAGGCAATAAATATGGAGCTGAGCAAGCAGGAATCACGCAGCTCAGCAGGCAATAATCAAGAAGCTGAGCAGGCAGGAATCACGCAGCTTAGCAGGCAATAATCATGGAGCTGAGCAGACTGTCATGAAGTGGCTAAGCAGACTCTAATCACGTCACTCAGCCGGCTCCTAACCCGGTCTTGAGCAGGCACTAATCACGCAGCTGAGCAGGGACTAATCACACAGCTGATCAGGCACGAGTCACGCAGCTGAGCAGGGATTAAGCATGCAGCTGAGCAAGCGCTAATCCCTTGATTCAGCAGACCCTGATCACGTGACTGAGCAGGCCCTGATCACGTGGCTGAGCATGCACTGATCACGTGACTGAGCATGCACTGATCACGTGACTGAGAGGCACTGATCACGTGACTGAGAGGCACTGATCACGTGACTGAGCATGCACTGATCACGTGACTGAGAGGCACTGATCACGTGACTGAGAGGCGCTGATCACGTGACTGAGGGGCGCTGATCACGTGACTGAGAGGCGCTGATCACGTGGCTATCATGCACTGATCACGTGCTTCAGGAGGCAATAATCAAAGAGCTGAGCAGGCACTAATCACTTGGCTAAGAGGGCACTAATCACGGAGAGGAGCAGGAAATCGTCAAGGAGCTGAGCAAACTGTAATGAAGTGGTTAAGCAGACTCTAAACACGTGACGCAGCAGGCTCTACACCCGTGACTGAGCAGACACAATTTGGGCAGCTCAGCAGACACCAATGGTGCAGCTCAGCAGACACAAATGGTGCAGCTCAGCAGACACCAATCATGCAGCTCAGCAGGCAATACTCATGGAGCTGAGCAGGCAGGAATCACACAGCTCAGCAGGCAAAGATCAAGGAGCTGAGCAGGCTGCCAATTAAGCAGCTCAGCAGGCAAAAACACGTGACTCAGCAGGCTTGACACCCGTGACTGAGCAGACACGAATCTTGCAGCCCAGCAGGCAATACTCCTGGACTGAGCAGGCAGGAATCACGCAGCTCAGCAGACAATAATCCTGGAGCTGAGCAGGCAGGAATCACGCAGCTCAGCAGGCAATAATCAAGGAGCTGAGCAAGCAGGAATCACGCAGCTCAGCAGGCAATAATCAAGAAGCAGAGCAGGCAGGAATCAGGCAGCTCAGCAGCCAATAATCAAGAAGCTAGCAGTCAGGAATCGCGCAGCTCAGCAGGCAATAATCATGGAGCTGAGCTGGCAGGAATCACGCAACTCAGCAGGCAATACTCACGGACCTGAGCAGGCAGGAATCACGCAACTTAGCAGGCAATAATAATTGGAGCTGAAGGCTGTAATGAACTGGATAAGCAGACTCTAATCACGTGATTCAGCCGGCTCCTCTCTGGGGACTGAGCAGGCACTTATTATGCAGCTCAGCAAGCAAAAATCATGGAGCTGAGCAAGCAGGAATCACGCAGCTCAGCAGGCAATAATCATGGAGCTGAGCAAACAGGAATCACGCAGCTCAGCATGCAATAATCAAGAAGCTGAGCAGGCAGGAATCACGCAGCTCAGCAGGCAATAAATATGGAGCTGAGCAAGCAGGAATCACGCAGCTCAGCAGGCAATAATCAAGAAGCTGAGCAGGCAGGAATCACGCAGCTTAGCAGGCAATAATCATGGAGCTGAGCAGACTGTCATGAAGTGGCTAAGCAGACTCTAATCACGTCACTCAGCCGGCTCCTAACCCGGTCTTGAGCAGGCACTAATCACGCAGCTGAGCAGGGACTAATCACACAGCTGATCAGGCACGAGTCACGCAGCTGAGCAGGGATTAAGCATGCAGCTGAGCAAGCGCTAATCCCTTGATTCAGCAGACCCTGATCACGTGACTGAGCAGGCCCTGATCACGTGGCTGAGCATGCACTGATCACGTGACTGAGCATGCACTGATCACGTGACTGAGAGGCACTGATCACGTGACTGAGAGGCACTGATCACGTGACTGAGCATGCACTGATCACGTGACTGAGAGGCACTGATCACGTGACTGAGAGGCGCTGATCACGTGACTGAGGGGCGCTGATCACGTGACTGAGAGGCGCTGATCACGTGGCTATCATGCACTGATCACGTGCTTCAGGAGGCAATAATCAAAGAGCTGAGCAGGCACTAATCACTTGGCTAAGAGGGCACTAATCACGGAGAGGAGCAGGAAATCGTCAAGGAGCTGAGCAAACTGTAATGAAGTGGTTAAGCAGACTCTAAACACGTGACGCAGCAGGCTCTACACCCGTGACTGAGCAGACACAATTTGGGCAGCTCAGCAGACACCAATGGTGCAGCTCAGCAGACACAAATGGTGCAGCTCAGCAGACACCAATCATGCAGCTCAGCAGGCAATACTCATGGAGCTGAGCAGGCAGGAATCACACAGCTCAGCAGGCAAAGATCAAGGAGCTGAGCAGGCACGAATCTCGCAGCTCAGCTGGCAAAAATCAAGGAGCTGAGCAGACTGCCATTAAGTGGCTAAGCAGACTCTAAACACGTGACTCAGCAGGCTTGACACCCGTGACTGAGCAGACACGAATCTTGCAGCCCAGCAGACAATACTCCTGGAGCTGAGCAGGCAGGAATCACGCAGCTCAGCAGACAGTAATCAAGGAGCTGAGCAGGCACGAATCACGCAGCTCAGCAGGCAATAATCCTGGAGCTGAGCAAGCAGGAATCACGCAGCTCAGCAGGCAATAATCAAGAAGCAGAGCAGGCAGGAATCAGGCAGCTCAGCAGCCAATAATCAAGGAGCTGAGCTGGCAGGAATCACGCAACTCAGCAGGCAATACTCACGGACCTGAGCAGGCAGGAATCACGCAACTTAGCAGGCAATAATAATTGGAGCTGAAGGCTGTAATGAACTGGATAAGCAGACTCTAATCACGTGATTCAGCCGGCTCCTCTCTGGGGACTGAGCAGGCACTTATTATGCAGCTCAGCAAGCAAAAATCATGGAGCTGAGCAAGCAGGAATCACGCAGCTCAGCAGGCAATAATCATGGAGCTGAGCAAACAGGAATCACGCAGCTCAGCATGCAATAATCAAGAAGCTGAGCAGGCAGGAATCACGCAGCTCAGCAGGCAATAAATATGGAGCTGAGCAAGCAGGAATCACGCAGCTCAGCAGGCAATAATCAAGAAGCTGAGCAGGCAGGAATCACGCAGCTTAGCAGGCAATAATCATGGAGCTGAGCAGACTGTCATGAAGTGGCTAAGCAGACTCTAATCACGTCACTCAGCCGGCTCCTAACCCGGTCTTGAGCAGGCACTAATCACGCAGCTGAGCAGGGACTAATCACACAGCTGATCAGGCACGAGTCACGCAGCTGAGCAGGGATTAAGCATGCAGCTGAGCAAGCGCTAATCCCTTGATTCAGCAGACCCTGATCACGTGACTGAGCAGGCCCTGATCACGTGGCTGAGCATGCACTGATCACGTGACTGAGCATGCACTGATCACGTGACTGAGAGGCACTGATCACGTGACTGAGAGGCACTGATCACGTGACTGAGCATGCACTGATCACGTGACTGAGAGGCACTGATCACGTGACTGAGAGGCGCTGATCACGTGACTGAGGGGCGCTGATCACGTGACTGAGAGGCGCTGATCACGTGGCTATCATGCACTGATCACGTGCTTCAGGAGGCAATAATCAAAGAGCTGAGCAGGCACTAATCACTTGGCTAAGAGGGCACTAATCACGGAGAGGAGCAGGAAATCGTCAAGGAGCTGAGCAAACTGTAATGAAGTGGTTAAGCAGACTCTAAACACGTGACGCAGCAGGCTCTACACCCGTGACTGAGCAGACACAATTTGGGCAGCTCAGCAGACACCAATGGTGCAGCTCAGCAGACACAAATGGTGCAGCTCAGCAGACACCAATCATGCAGCTCAGCAGGCAATACTCATGGAGCTGAGCAGGCAGGAATCACACAGCTCAGCAGGCAAAGATCAAGGAGCTGAGCAGGCACGAATCTCGCAGCTCAGCTGGCAAAAATCAAGGAGCTGAGCAGACTGCCATTAAGTGGCTAAGCAGACTCTAAACACGTGACTCAGCAGGCTTGACACCCGTGACTGAGCAGACACGAATCTTGCAGCCCAGCAGACAATACTCCTGGAGCTGAGCAGGCAGGAATCACGCAGCTCAGCAGACAGTAATCAAGGAGCTGAGCAGGCACGAATCACGCAGCTCAGCAGGCAATAATCCTGGAGCTGAGCAAGCAGGAATCACGCAGCTCAGCAGGCAATAATCAAGAAGCAGAGCAGGCAGGAATCAGGCAGCTCAGCAGCCAATAATCATGGAGCTGAGCTGGCAGGAATCACGCAACTCAGCAGGCAATACTCACGGACCTGAGCAGGCAGGAATCACGCAACTTAGCAGGCAATAATAATTGGAGCTGAAGGCTGTAATGAACTGGATAAGCAGACTCTAATCACGTGATTCAGCCGGCTCCTCTCTGGGGACTGAGCAGGCACTTATTATGCAGCTCAGCAAGCAAAAATCATGGAGCTGAGCAAGCAGGAATCACGCAGCTCAGCAGGCAATAATCATGGAGCTGAGCAAACAGGAATCACGCAGCTCAGCATGCAATAATCAAGAAGCTGAGCAGGCAGGAATCACGCAGCTCAGCAGGCAATAAATATGGAGCTGAGCAAGCAGGAATCACGCAGCTCAGCAGGCAATAATCAAGAAGCTGAGCAGGCAGGAATCACGCAGCTTAGCAGGCAATAATCATGGAGCTGAGCAGACTGTCATGAAGTGGCTAAGCAGACTCTAATCACGTCACTCAGCCGGCTCCTAACCCGGTCTTGAGCAGGCACTAATCACGCAGCTGAGCAGGGACTAATCACACAGCTGATCAGGCACGAGTCACGCAGCTGAGCAGGGATTAAGCATGCAGCTGAGCAAGCGCTAATCCCTTGATTCAGCAGACCCTGATCACGTGACTGAGCAGGCCCTGATCACGTGGCTGAGCATGCACTGATCACGTGACTGAGCATGCACTGATCACGTGACTGAGAGGCACTGATCACGTGACTGAGAGGCACTGATCACGTGACTGAGCATGCACTGATCACGTGACTGGAGAGGCACTGATCACGTGACTGAGAGGCGCTGATCACGTGACTGAGGGGCGCTGATCACGTGACTGAGAGGCGCTGATCACGTGGCTATCATGCACTGATCACGTGCTTCAGGAGGCAATAATCAAAGAGCTGAGCAGGCACTAATCACTTGGCTAAGAGGGCACTAATCACGGAGAGGAGCAGGAAATCGTCAAGGAGCTGAGCAAACTGTAATGAAGTGGTTAAGCAGACTCTAAACACGTGACGCAGCAGGCTCTACACCCGTGACTGAGCAGACACAATTTGGGCAGCTCAGCAGACACCAATGGTGCAGCTCAGCAGACACAAATGGTGCAGCTCAGCAGACACCAATCATGCAGCTCAGCAGGCAATACTCATGGAGCTGAGCAGGCAGGAATCACACAGCTCAGCAGGCAAAGATCAAGGAGCTGAGCAGGCACTGCAGCATTAAGGAGCTGAGCAGACTGGCTAAGCAGACTCTAAACACGTGACTCAGCAGGCTTGACACCCGTGACTGAGCACACACGAATCTTGCAGCCCAGCAGACAATACTCCTGGAGCTGAGCAGGCAGGAATCACGCAGCTCAGCAGACAGTAATCAAGGAGCTGAGCAGGCACGAATCACGCAGCTCAGCAGGCAATAATCCTGGAGCTGAGCAAGCAGGAATCACGCAGCTCAGCAGGCAATAATCAAGAAGCAGAGCAGGCAGGAATCAGGCAGCTCAGCAGCCAATAATCAAGAAGCTAGCAGTCAGGAATCGCGCAGCTCAGCAGGCAATAATCATGGAGCTGAGCTGGCAGGAATCACGCAACTCAGCAGGCAATACTCACGGACCTGAGCAGGCAGGAATCACGCAACTTAGCAGGCAATAATAATTGGAGCTGAAGGCTGTAATGAACTGGATAAGCAGACTCTAATCACGTGATTCAGCCGGCTCCTCTCTGGGGACTGAGCAGGCACTTATTATGCAGCTCAGCAAGCAAAAATCATGGAGCTGAGCAAGCAGGAATCACGCAGCTCAGCAGGCAATAATCATGGAGCTGAGCAAACAGGAATCAGCGCAGCTCAGCAGGCAATAATCAAGAAGCTGAGCAGGCAGGAATCACGCAGCTTAGCAGGCAATAATCATGGAGCTGAGCAGACTGTCATGAAGTGGGGCTAAGCAGCTCTAATCACGTCACTCAGCCGGCTCCTAACCCGGTCTTGAGCAGGCACTAATCACGCAGCTGAGCAGGGACTAATCACACAGCTGATCAGGCACGAGTCACGCAGCTGAGCAGGGATTAAGCATGCAGCTGAGCAAGCGCTAATCCTTGATTCAGCAGACCCTGATCACGTGACTGAGCAGGCCCTGATCACGTGGCTGAGCATGCACTGATCACGTGACTGAGCATGCACTGATCACGTGACTGAGAGGCACTGATCACGTGACTGAGAGGCACTGATCACGTGACTGAGCATGCACTGATCACGTGACTGGGAGGCACTGATCACGTGACTGAGAGGCGCTGATCACGTGACTGAGGGGCGCTGATCACGTGACTGAGAGGCGCTGATCACGTGGCTATCATGCACTGATCACGTGCTTCAGGAGGCAATAATCAAAGAGCTGAGCAGGCACTAATCACTTGGCTAAGAGGGCACTAATCACGGAGAGGAGCAGGAAATCGTCAAGGAGCTGAGCAAACTGTAATGAAGTGGTTAAGCAGACTCTAAACACGTGACGCAGCAGGCTCTACACCCGTGACTGAGCAGACACAATTTGGGCAGCTCAGCAGACACCAATGGTGCAGCTCAGCAGACACAATGGTGCAGCTCAGCAGACACAATCATGCAGCTCAGCAGGCAATACTCATGGAGCTGAGCAGGCAGGAATCACACAGCTCAGCAGGCAAAGATCAAGGAGCTGAGCAGGCACGAATCTCGCAGCTCAGCTGGCAAAAATCAAGGAGCTGAGCAGACTGCCATTAAGTGGCTAAGCAGACTCTAAACACGTGACTCAGCAGGCTTGACACCCGTGACTGAGCACACACGAATCTTGCAAGCCCAGCAGACAATACTCCTGGAGCTGAGCAGGCAGGAATCACGCAGCTCAGCAGACAGTAATCAAGGAGCTGAGCAGGCACGAATCACGCAGCTCAGCAGGCAATACCTGGAGCTGAGCAAGCAGGAATCACGCAGCTCAGCAGGCAATAATCAAGAAGCAGAGCAGGCAGGAATCAGGCAGCTCAGCAGCCAATAATCAAGAAGCTAGCAGTCAGGAATCGCGCAGCTCAGCAGGCAATAATCATGGAGCTGAGCTGGCAGGAATCACGCAACTCAGCAGGCAATACTCACGGACCTGAGCAGGCAGGAATCACGCAACTTAGCAGGCAATAATAATTGGAGCTGAAGGCTGTAATGAACTGGATAAGCAGACTCTAATCACGTGATTCAGCCGGCTCCTCTCTGGGGACTGAGCAGGCACTTATTATGCAGCTCAGCAAGCAAAAATCATGGAGCTGAGCAAGCAGGAATCACGCAGCTCAGCAGGCAATAATCATGGAGCTGAGCAAACAGGAATCACGCAGCTCAGCATGCAATAATCAAGAAGCTGAGCAGGCAGGAATCACGCAGCTCAGCAGGCAATAAATATGGAGCTGAGCAAGCAGGAATCACGCAGCTCAGCAGGCAATAATCAAGAAGCTGAGCAGGCAGGAATCACGCAGCTTAGCAGGCAATAATCATGGAGCTGAGCAGACTGTCATGAAGTGGCTAAGCAGACTCTAATCACGTCACTCAGCCGGCTCCTAACCCGGTCTTGAGCAGGCACTAATCACGCAGCTGAGCAGGGACTAATCACACAGCTGATCAGGCACGAGTCACGCAGCTGAGCAGGGATTAAGCATGCAGCTGAGCAAGCGCTAATCCCTTGATTCAGCAGACCCTGATCACGTGACTGAGCAGGCCCTGATCACGTGGCTGAGCATGCACTGATCACGTGACTGAGCATGCACTGATCACGTGACTGAGAGGCACTGATCACGTGACTGAGAGGCACTGATCACGTGACTGAGCATGCACTGATCACGTGACTGGGAGCGCTGATCACGTGACTGAGAGGCGCTGATCACGTGACTGAGGGGCGCTGATCACGTGACTGAGAGGCGCTGATCACGTGGCTATCATGCACTGATCACGTGCTTCAGGAGGCAATAATCAAAGAGCTGAGCAGGCACTAATCACTTGGCTAAGAGGGCACTAATCACGGAGAGGAGCAGGAAATCGTCAAGGAGCTGAGCAAACTGTAATGAAGTGGTTAAGCAGACTCTAAACACGTGACGCAGCAGGCTCTACACCCGTGACTGAGCAGACACAATTTGGGCAGCTCAGCAGACACCAATGGTGCAGCTCAGCAGACACAAATGGTGCAGCTCAGCAGACACCAATCATGCAGCTCAGCAGGCAATACTCATGGAGCTGAGCAGGCAGGAATCACACAGCTCAGCAGGCAAAGATCAAGGAGCTGAGCAGGCACGAATCTCGCAGCTCAGCTGGCAAAAATCAAGGAGCTGAGCAGACTGCCATTAAGTGGCTAAGCAGACTCTAAACACGTGACTCAGCAGGCTTGACACCCGTGACTGAGCACACACGAATCTTGCAGCCCAGCAGACAATACTCCTGGAGCTGAGCAGGCAGGAATCACGCAGCTCAGCAGACAGTAATCAAGGAGCTGAGCAGGCACGAATCACGCAGCTCAGCAGGCAATAATCCTGGAGCTGAGCAAGCAGGAATCACGCAGCTCAGCAGGCAATAATCAAGAAGCAGAGCAGGCAGGAATCAGGCAGCTCAGCAGCCAATAATCAAGAAGCTAGCAGTCAGGAATCGCGCAGCTCAGCAGGCAATAATCATGGAGCTGAGCTGGCAGGAATCACGCAACTCAGCAGGCAATACTCACGGACCTGAGCAGGCAGGAATCACGCAACTTAGCAGGCAATAATAATTGGAGCTGAAGGCTGTAATGAACTGGATAAGCAGACTCTAATCACGTGATTCAGCCGGCTCCTCTCTGGGGACTGAGCAGGCACTTATTATGCAGCTCAGCAAGCAAAAATCATGGAGCTGAGCAAGCAGGAATCACGCAGCTCAGCAGGCAATAATCATGGAGCTGAGCAAACAGGAATCACGCAGCTCAGCATGCAATAATCAAGAAGCTGAGCAGGCAGGAATCACGCAGCTCAGCAGGCAATAAATATGGAGCTGAGCAAGCAGGAATCACGCAGCTCAGCAGGCAATAATCAAGAAGCTGAGCAGGCAGGAATCACGCAGCTTAGCAGGCAATAATCATGGAGCTGAGCAGACTGTCATGATGGCAAGCAGACTCTAATCACGTCACTCACCGGCGCCGGCTCCTAACCCGGTCTTGAGCAGGCACTAATCACGCATCGCAGCTGAGCAGGGACTAATCACACAGCTGATCAGGCACGAGTCACGCAGCTGAGCAGGAGGTTAAGCATGCAGCTGAGCAAGCGCTAATCCTTGATTCAGCAGACCCTGATCACGTGACTGAGCAGGCCCTGATCACGTGGCTGAGCATGCACTGATCACGTGACTGAGCATGCACTGATCACGTGACTGAGAGGCACTGATCACGTGACTGAGAGGCACTGATCACGTGACTGAGCATGCACTGATCACGTGACTGGGAGGCGCTGATCACGTGACTGAGAGGCGCTGATCACGTGACTGAGGGCGCTGATCACGTGACTGAGAGGCGCTGATCACGTGGCTATCATGCACTGATCACGTGCTTCAGGAGGCAATAATCAAAGAGCTGAGCAGGCACTAATCACACTTGGCTAAGAGGGCACTAATCACGGAGAGGAGCAGGAAATCGTCAAGGAGCTGAGCAAACTGTAATGAAGTGGTTAAGCAGACTCTAAACACGTGACGCAGCAGGCTCTACACCCGTGACTGAGCAGACACAATTTGGCAGCTCAGCAGACACCAATGGTGCAGCTCAGCAGACACAAATGGTGCAGCTCAGCAGACACCATCATGCAGCTCAGCAGGCAATACTCATGGAGCTGAGCAGGCAGGAATCACACAGCTCAGCAGGCAAGGAGATCAAGGAGCTGAGCAGGCACGAATCTCGCAGCTCAGCTGGCAAAATCAAGGAGCTGAGCAGACTGCCATTAAGTGGCTAAGCAGACTCTAAACACGTGACTCAGCAGGCTTGACACCCGTGACTGAGCACACACGAATCTTGCAGCCCAGCAGACAATACTCCGGGAGCTGAGCAGGCAGGAATCACGCAGCAGCAGACAGTAATCAAGGAGCTGAGCAGGCACGAATCACGCAGCTCAGCAGGCAATAATCCTGGAGCTGAGCAGCAGGAATCACGCAGCTCAGCAGGCAATAATCAAGAAGCAGAGCAGGCAGGAATCAGGCAGCTCAGCAGCCAATAATCAAGAAGCTAGCAGTCAGGAATCGCGCAGCTCAGCAGGCAATAATCATGGAGCTGAGCGGCAGGAATCACGCAACTCAGCAGGCAATACTCACGGACCTGAGCAGGCAGGTCACGCAACTTAGCAGGCAATAATAATTGGAGCTGAAGGCTGTAATGAACTGGATAAGCAGACTCTAATCACGTGATTCAGCCGGCTCCTCTCTGGGGACTGAGCAGGCACTTATTATGCAGCTCAGCAAGCAAAAATCATGGAGCTGAGCAAGCAGGAATCAGCAGCTCAGCATGCAATAATCAAGAAGCTGAGCAGGCAGGAATCACGCAGCTCAGCAGGCAATAAATATGGAGCTGAGCAAGCAGGAATCACGCAGCTCAGCAGGCAATAATCAAGAAGCTGAGCAGGCAGGAATCACGCAGCTTAGCAGGCAATAATCATGGAGCTGAGCAGACTGTCATGAAGTGGCTAAGCAGACTCTAATCACGTCACTCAGCCGGCTCCTAACCCGGTCTTGAGCAGGCACTAATCACGCAGCTGAGCAGGGACTAATCACACAGCTGATCAGGCACGAGTCACGCAGCTGAGCAGGGATTAAGCATGCAGCTGAGCAAGCGCTAATCCCTTGATTCAGCAGACCCTGATCACGTGACTGAGCAGGCCTGATCACGTGGCTGAGCATGCACTGATCACGTGACTGAGCATGCACTGATCACGACTGAGAGGCACTGATCACGTGACTGAGAGGCACTGATCACGTGACTGAGCATGCACTGATCACGTGACTGGGAGGCACTGATCACGTGACTGAGAGGCGCTGATCACGTGACTGAGGGGCGCTGATCACGTGACTGAGAGGCGCTGATCACGTGCTATCATGCACTGATCACGTGCTTCAGGAGGCAATAATCAAAGAGCTGAGCAGGCACTAATCACTTGGCTAAGAGGGCACTAATCACGGAGAGGAGCAGGAAATCGTCAAGGAGCTGAGCAAACTGTAATGAAGTGGTTAAGCAGACTCTAAACACGTGACGCAGCAGGCTCTACAACCCGTGACTGAGCAGACACAATTGGGCAGCTCAGCAGACACCAATGGGCAGCTCAGCAGACACAAATGGTGCAGCTCAGCAGAACACCAATCATGCAGCTCAGCAGGCAATACTCATGGAGCTGAGCAGGCAGGAATCACACAGCTCAGCAGGCAAAGATCAAGGAGCTGAGCAGGCACGAATCTCGCAGCTCAGCTGGCAAAAATCAAGGAGCTGAGCAGACTGCCATTAAGTGGCTAAGCAGACTCTAAACACGTGACTCAGCAGGCTTGACACCCGTGACTGAGCACAGGACGAAGCTGCAGCCCAGCAGACAATACTCCTGGAGCTGAGCAGGCAGGAAGCACGCAGCTCAGCAGACAGTAAGCAAGGAGCTGAGCAGGCACGAATCACGCAGCTCAGCAGGCAATAATCCTGGAGCTGAGCAGCAGGAATCACGCAGCTCAGCAGGGCAATAATCAGAAGCAGAGCAGGCAGGAATCACGCAGCTCAGCAGGCAATAATATGGAGCTGAGCAAGCAGAATCACGCAGCTCAGCAGGCAATATCAAGAAGCTGAGCAGGCAGGAATCACGCAGCTAGCAGGAGGCAATAATCATGGAGCTGAGCAGCCTGTTCAAGAAGTGGCAGCAGGACTCTAATCAAGTCACTCAGCGGCTCCTAACCTAACCCGGTCTTGAGCAGGCACTAATCACGCAGCTGAGCAGGGACTAATCACACAGCTGATCAGGCACGAGTCACGCAGCTGAGCAGGGATTAAGCATGCAGCTGAGCAAGCGCTAATCCCTGATTCAGCAGACCCTGATCACGTGACTGAGCAGGCCCTGATCACGTGGCTGAGCATGCACTGATCACGTGACTGGAGCATGCACTGATCACGTGACTGAGAGCACGATCACGTGACTGAGAGGCACTGATCACGTGACTGAGCATGCACTGATCACGTGACTGAGAGGCGCTGATCACGTGACCTAGGGGGCGCTGATCACGTGACTGAGAGGCGCTGATCACGTGGCTATCATGCACTGATCACGTGCTTCAGGAGGCAATAATCAAAGAGCTGAGCAGGCACTAATCACTTGGCTAAGAGGGCACTAATCACGGAGAGGAGCAGGAAATCGTCAAGGAGCTGAGCAAACTGTAATGAAGTGGTTAAGCAGACTCTAAACACGTGACGCAGCAGGCTCTACACCCGTGACTGAGCAGACACAATTTGGGCAGCTCAGCAGACACCAATGGTGCAGCTCAGCAGACACAAATGGTGCAGCTCAGCAGACACCAATCATGCAGCTCAGCAGGCAATACTCATGGAGCTGAGCAGGCAGAATCACACAGCTCAGCAGGCAAAGATCAAGGAGCTGAGCAGGCACGAATCTCGCAGCTCAGCTGGCAAAAATCAAGGAGCTGAGCAGACTGCCATTAATGGGCTAAGCAGACTCTAAACACGTGACTCAGCAGGCTTGACACCCGTGACTGAGCAGACACGAATCTTGCAGCCCAGCAGACAACTCCTGGAGCTGAGCAGGAGCAGGCAGGAATCGCAGCTCAGCAGACAGTAATCAAGGAGCTGAGCAGGCACGAATCACGCAGCTCAGCAGGCAATAATCCTGGAGCTGAGCAAGCAGGAATCACGCAGCTCAGCAGGCAATAATCAAGAAGCAGAGCAGGCAGGAATCAGGCAGCTCAGCAGCCAATAATCAAGAAGCTAGCAGTCAGGAATCGCGCAGCTCAGCAGGCAATAATCATGGAGCTGAGCTGGCAGGAATCACGCAACTCAGCAGGCAATACTCACGGACCTGAGCAGGCAGGAATCACGCAACTTAGCAGGCAATAATAATTGGAGCTGAAGGCTGTAATGAACTGGATAAGCAGACTCTAATCACGTGATTCAGCCGGCTCCTCTCTGGGGACTGAGCAGCACTTATTATGCAGCTCAGCAAAAAAATCATGGAGCTGAGCAAGCAGGAATCACGCAGCTCAGCAGGCAATAATCATGGAGCTGAGCAAACAGGAATCACGCAGCTCAGCATGCAATAATCAAGAAGCTGAGCAGGCAGGAATCACGCAGCTCAGCAGGCAATAAATATGGAGCTGAGCAAGCAGGAATCACGCAGCTCAGCAGGCAATAATCAAGAAGCTGAGCAGGCAGGAATCACGCAGCTTAGCAGGCAATAATCATGGAGCTGAGCAGACTGTCATGAAGTGGCTAAGCAGACTCTAATCACGTCACTCAGCCGGCTCCTAACCCGGTCTTGAGCAGGACTAATCACGCAGCTGAGCAGGGACTAATCACACAGCTGATCAGGCACGAGTCAGCAGCTGAGCAGGGATTAAGCATGCAGCTGAGCAAGCGCTAATCCCTTGATTCAGCAGACCCTGATCACGTGACTGAGCAGGCCCTGATCACGTGGCTGAGCATGCACTGATCACGTGACTGAGCATGCACTGATCACGTGACTGAGAGGCACTGATCACGTGACTGAGAGGCACTGATCACGTGACTGAGCATGCACTGATCACGTGACTGGGAGGCCGCTGATCACGTGATCACGTGAGGAGGCGCTGATCACGTGACTGAGAGGCGCTGATCACGTGGCTATCATGCACTGATCACGTGCTTCAGGAGGCAATAATCAAAGAGCTGAGCAGGCACTAATCACTTGGCTAAGAGGGCACTAATCACGGAGAGGAGCAGGAAATCGTCAAGGAGCTGAGCAAACTGTAATGAAGTGGTTAAGCAGACTCTAAACACGTGACGCAGCAGGCTCTACACCCGTGACTGAGCAGACACAATTTGGCAGCTCAGCAGACACCAATGTGCGCTCAGCAGACACAAATGGTGCAGCTCAGCAGACACCAATCATGCAGCTCAGCAGGCAATACTCATGGAGCTGAGCAGGCAGGAATCACACAGCTCAGCAGGCAAAGATCAAGGAGCTGAGCAGGCACGAATCTCGCAGCTCAGCTGGCAAAAATCAAGGAGCTGAGCAGACTGCCATTAAGTGGCTAAGCAGACTCTAACACGTGACTCAGCAGGCTTGACACCCGTGACTGAGCAGACACGAATCTTGCAGCCCAGCAGACAATACTCCTGGAGCTGAGCAGGCAGGAATCACGCAGCTCAGCAGACAGTAATCAAGGAGCTGAGCAGGCACGAATCACGCAGCTCAGCAGGCAATAATCCTGGAGCTGAGCAAGCAGGAATCACGCAGCTCAGCAGGCAATAATCAAGAAGCAGAGCAGGCAGGAATCAGGCAGCTCAGCAGCCAATAATCGAAGCTAGCAGTCAGGAATCGCGCAGCTCAGCAGGCAATAATCATGGAGCTGAGCTGGCAGGAATCACGCAACTCAGCAGGCAATACTCACGGGACCTGAGCAGGCAGGAATCACGCAACTTAGCAGGCAATAATAATTGGAGCTGAAGGCTGTAATGAACTGGATAAGCAGACTCTAATCACGTGATTCAGCCGGCTCCTCTCTGGTGACTGAGCAGGCACTTATTATGCAGCTCAGCAGCAAAATCATGGAGCTGAGCAAGCAGGAATCACGCAGCTCAGCAGGCAATAATCATGGAGCTGAGCAAACAGGAATCACGCAGCTCAGCATGCAATAATCAAGAAGCTGAGCAGGCAGGAATCACGCAGCTCAGCAGGCAATAAATATGGAGCTGAGCAAGCAGGAATCACGCAGCTCAGCAGGCAATAATCAAGAAGCTGAGCAGGCAGGAATCACGCAGCTTAGCAGGCAATAATCATGGAGCTGAGCAGACTGTCATGAAGTGGCTAAGCAGACTCTAATCACGTCACTCAGCCGGGCCCGACCCCCGTCTTGAGCAGGCACTAATCACGCAGCTGAGCAGGGACTAATCATCAAGCAGCTGATCAGGCACGAGTCACGCAGCTGAGCAGGGATTAAGCATGCAGCTGAGCAAGCGCTAATCCTTGATTCACAGACCCTGATCACGTGACTGAGCAGGCCCTGATCACGTGACTGAGCATGCACTGATCACGTGACTGAGAGGGGCACTGATCACGTGACTGAGAGGCACTGATCACGTACGGGCATGCACTGATCACGTGACTGAGAGGCACTGATCACGTGGCTATCATGACTTGATCACGTGCTTCAGGAGGCAATAATCAAAGAGCTGAGCAGGCACTAATCATTGGCTAGAGGCAAAATCACGGAGAGGGAGGCAGAAATCGTCAAGGAGCTGAGCAAACTGTAATGAAGTGGTTAAGCAGACTCTAAACAGTGACGCAGCAGGCTCTACACCGTGACTGAGCAGACACAATTTGGGGCCAGCTCAGCAGACACCAATGGTGCAGCTCAGCAGACACAAATGGTGCAGCTCAGCAACCCAAATCATGCAGCTCAGCAGGCAATACTCAGGGAGCTGAGCAGGCAGGAATCAACAGCTCAGCAGCAAGATCAAGAGCTGAGCAGCACGAATCTCGCAGCTCAGCTGGCAAAAATCAAGGAGCTGAGCAGACTGCCATAAGTGGCTAAGCAGCGTAACACGTGAGCAGCAGGCTCTACACAACCCTTGCAGCAGACAACGAATCTGCAGCCCAGCAGACAATAATCCTGGAGCTGAGCAGGCAGGATCACGCAGCTCAGCAGACAGTAATCAAGGAGCTGAGCAGGCACGAATCACGCAGCTCAGCAGGCAATAATCCTGGGAGCTGAGCAAGCAGGAATCACGCAGCTCAGCATGCAATAATCAAGAAGCTGGCAGGGGGCAGGAATCACGCAGCTTAGCAGGCAATAATCATGGAGCTGAGGCAGACTGTAATGAAGTGGCTAAGCAGACTCTAATCACGTCACTCAGCCGGCTCCTAACCGGTCTTGAAGCAGGCACTAATCAAGCAGCTGAGCAGGGGACTAATCACACAGCTGATCAGGCACGAGTCACGCAGCTGAGCAGGATAAGCTGCAGCTGAGCAAGCGCTATCCCTTGATTCAGCAGACCCTGATCACGTGACTGAGCAGGCCCTGATCACGTGACTGAAGCATGCACTGATCACGTGACTGAGGCACTGATCACGTGACTGAGAGGCACTGATCACGTGACTGAGCAATGCACTGATCACGTGCCTGAGAGGCCTGATCACGTGGCTATCATGCACTGATCACGTGCTCAGGAGGCAATAATCAAAGAGCTGAGCAGGCACTAATCACTTGGCTAAGAGGGCACTAATCACGGAGAGGAGCAGGAAATCGTCAAGGAGCTGAGCAAACTGTAATGAAGTGGTTAAGCAGACTCTAAACACGTGACGCAGCAGGCTCTACACCCGTGACTGAGCAGACACAATTTGGGCAGCTCAGCAGACACCAATGGTGCAGCTCAGCAGACACAAATGGTGCAGCTCAGCAGACACCAATCATGCAGCTCAGCAGGCAATACTCATGGAGCTGAGCAGGCAGGAATCACACAGCTCAGCAGGCAAAGATCAAGGAGCTGAGCAGGCACGAATCTCGCAGCTCAGCTGGCAAAAATCAAGAGCTGAGCAGACTGCCATTAAGTGGCTAAGCAGACTCTAAACACGTGACTCAGCAGGCTTGACACCCGTGACTGAGCAGACACGAATCTTGCAGCCCAGCAGACAATACTCCTGGAGCTGAGCAGGCAGGAATCACGCAGCTCAGCAGACAGTAATCAAGGAGCTGAGCAGGCACGAATCCCGCAGCTCAGCAGGCAATAATCCTGGAGCTGAGCAAGCAGGAATCACGCAGCTCAGCAGGCAATAATCAAGAAGCAGAGCAGGCAGGAATCAGGCAGCTCAGCAGCCAATAATCAAGAAGCTAGCAGTCAGGAATCGCGCAGCTCAGCAGGCAATAATCATGGAGCTGAGCTGGCAGGAATCACGCAACTCAGCAGGCAATACTCACGGACCTGAGCAGGCAGGAATCACGCAACTTAGCAGGCAATAATAATTGGAGCTGAAGGCTGTAATGAACTGGATAAGCAGACTCTAATCACGTGATTCAGCCGGCTCCTCTCTGGGGACTGAGCAGGCACTTATTATGCAGCTCAGCAAGCAAAAATCATGGAGCTGAGCAAGCAGAATCACGCAGCTCAGCAGGCAATAATCATGGAGCTGAGCAAACAGGAATCACGCAGCTCAGCATGCAATAATCAAGAAGCTGAGCAGGCAGGAATCACGCAGCTCAGCAGGCAATAAATATGGAGCTGAGCAAGCAGGAATCACGCAGCTCAGCAGGCAATAATCAAGAAGCTGAGCAGGCAGGAATCACGCAGCTTAGCAGGCAATAATCATGGAGCTGAGCAGACTGTCATGAAGTGGCTAAGCAGACTCTAATCACGTCACTCAGCCGGCTCCTAACCCGGTCTTGAGCAGGCACTAATCACGCAGCTGAGCAGGGACTAATCACACAGCTGATCAGGCACGAGTCACGCAGCTGAGCAGGGATTAAGCATGCAGCTGAGCAAGCGCTAATCCCTTGATTCAGCAGACCCTGATCACGTGACTGAGCAGGCCCTGATCACGTGGCTGAGCATGCACTGATCACGTGACTGAGCATGCACTGATCACGTGACTGAGAGGCACTGATCACGTGACTGAGAGGCACTGATCACGTGACTGAGCATGCACTGATCACGTGACTGAGATGCACTGATCACGTGACTGAGAGGCGCTGATCACGTGACTGAGGGGCGCTGATCACGTGACTGAGAGGCGCTGATCACGTGGCTATCATGCACTGATCACGTGCTTCAGGAGGCAATAATCAAAGAGCTGAGCAGGCACTAATCACTTGGCTAAGAGGGCACTAATCACGGAGAGGAGCAGGAAATCGTCAAGGAGCTGAGCAAACTGTAATGAAGTGGTTAAGCAGACTCTAAACACGTGACGCAGCAGGCTCTACACCCGTGACTGAGCAGACACAATTTGGGCAGCTCAGCAGACACCAATGGTGCAGCTCAGCAGACACAAATGGTGCAGCTCAGCAGACACCAATCATGCAGCTCAGCAGGCAATACTCATGGAGCTGAGCAGGCAGGAATCACACAGCTCAGCAGGCAAAGATCAAGGAGCTGAGCAGGCACGAATCTCGCAGCTCAGCTGGCAAAAATCAAGGAGCTGAGCAGACTGCCATTAAGTGGCTAAGCAGACTCTAAACACGTGACTCAGCAGGCTTGACACCCGTGACTGAGCAGACACGAATCTTGCAGCCCAGCAGACAATACTCCTGGAGCTGAGCAGGCAGGAATCACGCAGCTCAGCAGACAGTAATCAAGGAGCTGAGCAGGCACGAATCCCGCAGCTCAGCAGGCAATAATCCTGGAGCTGAGCAAGCAGGAATCACGCAGCTCAGCAGGCAATAATCAAGAAGCAGAGCAGGCAGGAATCAGGCAGCTCAGCAGCCAATAATCAAGAAGCTAGCAGTCAGGAATCGCGCAGCTCAGCAGGCAATAATCATGGAGCTGAGCTGGCAGGAATCACGCAACTCAGCAGGCAATACTCACGGACCTGAGCAGGCAGGAATCACGCAACTTAGCAGGCAATAATAATTGGAGCTGAAGGCTGTAATGAACTGGATAAGCAGACTCTAATCACGTGATTCAGCCGGCTCCTCTCTGGGGACTGAGCAGGCACTTATTATGCAGCTCAGCAAGCAAAAATCATGGAGCTGAGCAAGCAGGAATCACGCAGCTCAGCAGGCAATAATCAAGGAGCTGAGCAAACAGGAATCACGCAGCTCAGCAGGCAATAAATATGGAGCTCAGCAAGCAGGAATCACGCAGCTCAGCAGGCAATAATCAAGAAGCTGAGCAGGCAGGAATCACGCAGCTTAGCAGGCAATAATCATGGAGCTGAGCAGACTGTAATGAAGTGGCTAAGCAGACTCTAATCACGTCACTCAGCCGGCTCCTAACCCGGTCTTGAGCAGGCACTAATCACGCAGCTGAGCAGGGACTAATCACACAGCTGATCAGGCACGAGTCACGCAGCTGAGCAGGGATTAAGCATGCAGCTGAGCAAGCGCTAATCCCTTGATTCAGCAGACCCTGATCACGTGACTGAGCAGGCCCTGATCACGTGGCTGAGCATGCACTGATCACGTGACTGAGCATGCACTGATCACGTGACTGAGAGGCACTGATCACGTGACTGAGAGGCACTGATCACGTGACTGAGCATGCACTGATCACGTGACTGGGAGGCACTGATCACGTGACTGAGAGGCGCTGATCACGTGACTGAGGGGCGCTGATCACGTGACTGAGAGGCGCTGATCACGTGGCTATCATGCACTGATCACGTGCTTCAGGAGGCAATAATCAAAGAGCTGAGCAGGCACTAATCACTTGGCTAAGAGGGCACTAATCACGGAGAGGAGCAGGAAATCGTCAAGGAGCTGAGCAAACTGTAATGAAGTGGTTAAGCAGACTCTAAACACGTGACGCAGCAGGCTCTAACACCCGTGACTGAGCAGACACAATTTGGGCAGCTCAGCAGACACCAATGGTGCAGCTCAGCAGACACAAATGGTGCAGCTCAGCAGACACCAATCATGCAGCTCAGCAGGCAATACTCATGGAGCTGAGCAGGCAGGAATCACACAGCTCAGCAGGCAAAGATCAAGGAGCTGAGCAGGCACGAATCTCGCAGCTCAGCTGGCAAAAATCAAGGAGCTGAGCAGACTGCCATTAAGTGGCTAAGCAGACTCTAAACACGTGACTCAGCAGGCTTGACACCCGTGACTGAGCACACACGAATCTTGCAGCCCAGCAGACAATACTCCTGGAGCTGAGCAGGCAGGAATCACGCAGCTCAGCAGACAGTAATCAAGGAGCTGAGCAGGCACGAATCCCGCAGCTCAGCAGGCAATAATCCTGGAGCTGAGCAAGCAGGAATCACGCAGCTCAGCAGGCCAATAATCAAGAAGCAGAGCAGGCAGGAATCAGGCAGCTCAGCAGCCAATAATCAGAAGCTAGCAGTCAGGAATCGCGCAGCTCAGCAGGCCAATAATCATGGAGCTGAGCTGGCAGGAATCACGCAACTCAGCAGGCAATACTCACGGACCTGAGCAGGCAGGAATCACGCAACTTAGCAGGCAATAATAATTGGAGCTGAAGGCTGTAATGAACTGGATAAGCAGACTCTAATCACGTGATTCAGCCGGCTCCTCTCTGGGGACTGAGCAGGCACTTATTATGCAGCTCAGCAAGCAAAAATCATGGAGCTGAGCAAGCAGGAATCACGCAGCTCAGCAGGCAATAATCATGGAGCTGAGCAAACAGGAATCACGCAGCTCAGCATGCAATAATCAAGAAGCTGAGCAGGCAGGAATCACGCAGCTCAGCAGGCAATAAATATGGAGCTGAGCAAGCAGGAATCACGCAGCTCAGCAGGCAATAATCAAGAAGCTGAGCAGGCAGGAATCACGCAGCTTAGCAGGCAATAATCATGGAGCTGAGCAGACTGTCATGAAGTGGCTAAGCAGACTCTAATCACGTCACTCAGCCGGCTCCTAACCCGGTCTTGAGCAGGCACTAATCACGCAGCTGAGCAGGGACTAATCACACAGCTGATCAGGCACGAGTCACGCAGCTGAGCAGGGATTAAGCATGCAGCTGAGCAAGCGCTAATCCCTTGATTCAGCAGACCCTGATCACGTGACTGAGCAGGCCCTGATCACGTGGCTGAGCATGCACTGATCACGTGACTGAGCATGCACTGATCACGTGACTGAGAGGCACTGATCACGTGACTGAGAGGCACTGATCACGTGACTGAGCATGCACTGATCACGTCGACTGAGAGGGCGCTGATCACGTGACTGGGGGCGCTGATCACGTGACTGAGAGGCGCTGATCACGTGGCTATCATGCACTGATCACGTGCTTCAGGAGGCAATAATCAAAGAGCTGAGCAGGCACTAATCACTTGGCTAAGAGGGCACTAATCACGGAGAGGAGCAGGAAATCGTCAAGGAGCTGAGCAAACTGTAATGAAGTGGTTAAGCAGACTCTAAACACGTGACGCAGCAGGCTCTACACCCGTGACTGAGCAGACACAATTTGGGCAGCTCAGCAGACACCAATGGTGCAGCTCAGCAGACACCAATGGTGCAGCTCAGCAGACACCAATCATGCAGCTCAGCAGGCAATACTCATGGAGCTGAGCAGGCAGGAATCACACAGCTCAGCAGGCAAAGATCAAGGAGCTGAGCAGGCACGAATCTCGCAGCTCAGCTGGCAAAAATCAAGGAGCTGAGCAGACTGCCATTAAGTGGCTAAGCAGACTCTAAACACGTGACTCAGCAGGCTTGACAACCCGTGACTGAGCAGACAGAATCTTGCAGCCCAGCAGACAATACTCCTGGAGCTGAGCAGGCAGGAATCACGCAGCTCAGCAGACAGTAATCAAGGAGCTGAGCAGGCACGAATCACGCAGCTCAGCAGGCACATAATCCTGGAGCTGAGCAAGGCAGGAGCAGGCAAGCAGCAGGCAGCCAATAAGCAAGAAGCTAGCAGTCAGGAATCGCGCAGCTCAGCAGGCAATAATCATGGGCTGAGCTGGCAGGAATCACGCAACTCAGCAGGCAATACTCACGGACCTGAGCAGGCAGGAATCACGCAACTTAGCAGGCAATAATAATTGGAGCTGAAGGCTGTAATGAACTGGATAAGCAGACTCTTCACTGATTCAGCCGGCTCCTCTCTGGGGACTGAGGCAGGCACTTATTATGCAGCTCAGCAAGCAAAAATCATGGAGCTGAGCAAGCAGGAATCACGCAGCTCAGCAGGCAATAATCATGGAGCTGAGCAAACAGGAATCACGCAGCTCAGCATGCAATAATCAAGAAGCTGAAGCTGACAGCAGGAATCACGCAGCTCAGCAGGCAATAAATATGGAGCTGAGCAAGCAGGAATCACGCAGCTCAGCAGGCAATAATCAAGAAGCTGAGCAGGCAGGAATCACGCAGCTTAGCAGGCAATAATCATGGAGGCTGAGCAGACTGTAATGAAGTGGATAAGCAGACTCTAATCACGTCACTCAGCGGCTCCTAACCCCGGTCTTGAGCAGGCACTAATCACGCAGCTGAGCAGGACTAATCACACAGCTGATCAGGCACGAGTCACGCAGCTGAGCAGGGATTAAGCACATGCAGCTGAGCAAGCGCTAATCCCTTGATTCAGCAGACCCTGAGCACGTGACTGAGCAGGCCTGATCACGTGGCTGAGCATGCACTGATCACGTGACTGAGCATGCACTGATCACGTGACTGAGAGGCACTGACACGTGACTGAGAGGCACTGATCACGTGACTGAGCATGCACTGATCACGTGACTGGGAGGCACTGATCACGTGACTGAGAGGCGCTGATCACGTGACTGAGGGGCGCTGATCACGTGACTGAGAGGCCTGATCACGTGGCTATCATGCACTGATCACGTGCTTCAGGAGGCAATAATCAAAGAGCTGAGCAGGCCACTAATCACTTGGCTAAGAGGGCACTAAGCACGGAGAGGAAGCAGGAAATCGTCAAGGAGCTGAGCAAACTGTAATGAAGTGGTTAAGCAGACTCTAAACACGTGACGCAGCAGGCTCTACACCCGTGACTGAGCAGACACAATTTGGGCAGCCAGCAGACACCAATGGTGCAGCTCAGCAGACACAATCATGCAGCTCAGCAGGCAATACTCATGGAGCTGAGGCAGGCAGAAATCACACAGCTCAGCAGGCAAAGATCAAGGAGCTGAGCAGGCACGAATCACGCAGCTCAGCTGGCAAAAATCAAGGAGCTGAGCAGACTGCCATTAAGTGGCTAAGCAGA